>NC_088869.1:7272179-7277955 GCF_032884065.1 Artemia franciscana | reverse complement strand
GAAGTGACGAAAAAGTATTGTTTTAATTTATGGAAGGTTTTGTCTATACCCAAATGTCCACCTACTTCAGAATGAAAAAATTCACAAGCGGGTTTTTCTAGAATTTGGGGTAAAACTGGTACGATGGAAGTTTGATTTCTATTATTATTATCGGTCATTATTCTACATAATATTTTTTCATCTAAATCATAATAGAAATTATCAATTTCTTTTTGAAAGATTTCATAGTATCAGATAGTTGTTTATCATTTTAAAAATAATCCATTAGAGCAGCGCATATATTGTCTTTCTTTTAATAATAATAATAATTTGTTTTTAACCCACATCATTAAAAGTTATGACACTTGTGGAGTAACAAAAAAGATGAAATACACAACAAATAGAAAAAACATTACGCTACAACGAGATTAACCGAACAGACGGAACAAAGGATGATGAGGCGATAGACGATAAAAAGCTGATTCCGACAACCTTCCATGCATGAGGGCCAACTTTGCACTTATATCAGGGACATCAAACTTGCGAATTATCTTCCTATTGCTATACCAAGGGGGGAGATAAAGTAAAAATTTACAATATCTGAAATAAAAAAATCCGAATCTGATTAACATCTTTTTTCTTTAGAAGGGGATAAAAACCAGAAAGATAAAGGACAGAATGATCACAAAATGTAGCATATAGTCTACCGAGTGCACGTCTATTATACTTCCCTCGATTAGCAACTATCTTAGAATAGCCCATTTGAATTTTCTTTTGAACGTCACAAACAGTGCACTGCCGTAGGCAAGAAATTGAATTCGTAACAGTAATACCCAACCACCGAAAGGCGGAAACAAAGGGTATTGAAAAACCGCGACAAGCATTAGAGCATTAGAGGCAGTCGGACCATTAAAAACTAGAAATTCACATTTCTCAACATTAAGAGAAAGACCAATATTAGAAAATAGACGTGAAACTTTTGAGACCATAAACGAAAGACCTTGCTTATTTTTGCACAAAAGTAAAAGGTCATCTGCATGAGCAAGATAAGAAACATCTGAGAGTCCAATAAAATAATTTGATCTAATTTCATCTAAAATACCAGAAATGCACATTTTGAATATACTAGGTGATAAAACCCCTCCCTGCTTGACACCTCGACATAAACGGACACACGGAGATCCAGATTTATTAATTCGGAGGAAAGAATTCTCATACCAAAAACGAAGAAGAAAAATGACTTAAAGATTTACACCATTATTAAAAAGGAAAGAAAGCTTGACTGTGACAACCAATACCAGCTTGAAACCCAAATTGATTTGATCCGAAATTTATATTTTCATTTAAATGAGGAATTAAAATATATTCAAGGATTTTACTCAAGTTACACGTAGTGGTTATAGGGCGATAAGATGAACATTGAGAAGGGAGTTTTCCCCGCTTTAGAATTGAGGTGACAATTCCACAAAGAAAGCTATCCGGAACAAGAGAAGATGTTAAACACATTTGGAACAACAACTGCAAATGAAATAAAAGAACAACACACTCTGGATTTATATTATTTACGCTAATACCATCAATATCAATGGATGAAGATTTCAATTGCTTAATTGCATTTTCAACAGCAGTTACTGATCCTGGAATAATATGGCCCTGATGAAGTGAAGGCGGTAGAATTTTAGAAAGTAACCAAGAATAATGTGACTGCACGAAAAAATTAATTTTGGATTTAATTCCCGAATAGTAAACATACCAAGTTGAACTAGAAATCGAATCACTATTATAAAGATCACTTTTATCCAGCTTCTCAGAATTCATCAATTTAGACCTATCCTTTTTAGAGGCTGGAGATTCCATACCCTTATAACGAATAGATTTAAGGTACTTTTTATAATCATTCTTTGTTTTCTGCTTTATATCCGCAACAGACCCCGTTATAGGTCTACCACAATCAACCCAAGTTCGAAGCCAAAGTTTTGCCTTATTTTTAAAATTCTTTAATTCAGGATCGGCAGCCCATATAGATTTCCGCGTTTTTATATGAATACGTTCCTGGGGAACAGCGATTTTTTCAGCTTCTTTCATACATCTAATTATATCATCGTAATATCTATCAAGATCACGCTTACTACCCTTCACTTGCAATCGGAGTAGATGATAAGGCACACGAATACAATTAAGCAGTGTAGATAAAGACAATATATATAAAGCAATATCGGCTCTTTTCCAAGGCAACATTGCAAAGGTTACGTTTCAGTTTAGTTGTAAATATAAGCGATAGATGGTCAATGTCATCAGACTCAATATCAACATGAATAATCGAGCATTTTAGCTGTGACAAACTGATTATATGATCAATATTAGAGACACTACCAGATTGCTGGATATATGAGTATGATAAATCTTTCTTCAGAATCACGTAAGGGGGCATGCACTCCAATATTTCTCGGGATCGATAACTTTGTTCATCCAAATCCGTGTTAAAGTCACCAAGAACTATAAAAGCAAGTTTATTTTCCTTGACACGATTCATCACGGACTTTAAAGACTTGCATGTAATAGCAAATTTATTTATTGACTCCACTTTCTTATTTTTATATGGAAGATAAACATTAGCAAACACAGTACTATTTACTCTAACAGCAAGAATGTGCTTATCCGAATAAAAAGGGATGGGTTTGAAAGATCAATACTTTTAAAAAAAATACAGGCCAGGCCTCCAGAAGGGCGGCCACGCGTGGTAACAGCATCAGAAGTAAAAACCGAATGAACAGAGCTTCGATGAAGGAAATTTCTGCTAGAGGCAGTTAACAAAGTTTCTTGCAGGCAGATAACGTCGAAGTTCTCGTACAGATCGTCAATATAAGCATCTTTATTTTTTGTGCCATTGATATTGTGCGATATGATTGAAATTTGTAAAGTCATTTAGAGGTTTGTTGACTAGCAAAACCACGGAGAACGGAGCATGACATGCTAAAGGACACGCGTTCACCATTGCAATTGGCACATTTTGGTGAGGCATTGCATGGATTTTCTTTTGAACTAATATGAGGGCCGGAACAACGAGCACATTTGGCGCAGGACTGGGACAAGAAGACTGGAAGTGATGGGGCGATCGGCACTTAAAACAACACTTTGAAATTTCCTTGAACTCGCTCAGTCTAAAGAATTCTTAATCAATTCGTACACCGTCTTTGAAATAAGTTGCTTTAGCAAAAGAATCCACAAAATCAAGCTTAACTGTTTTCGAAGAGCCAAGCCTTTTGGCAGCAACAATACCGCTACAATTTGTGAAAGACTGAATTGCATAATCCTCTGGAACACCTTTTATAATGGCCGAATATTTCTTAGAAAATTCTTTGGTTGACGTAGCGGCAAGAATGACGGGGACAGATGCACGGAAGTCTTCGGCAGCAGATTCATCAATATTTACATACCACTTATCATGAACAGGGCGAATACTGGATACAAGTTCATGGCCACTGATTTTATCAATAGCGTCTTTCCTTTTAATTGGATCCGACAGATGAGACGGAACTTGAGAGACGACAATAGTGGCTGACTGGCGATTAGAGCCTATATGTTTTGGTAACTGAGGGTAATTGAAGCTATAATTGTCTAACTTTGCTGACACAATTTGAACAAGTTGATGAACTTTAGAGGCCAATTGTATTTTTTTTTAATTTTAAGATATTAATATATAAAACACAACAAAAACTTTCACACTTCGTTTAAACCAGCTCCAGTTCTCCATAGTTTAAACCAGCTCCAATTTCAAGATCAATTCTAAAAACTATTTGTCGGGCGAGACATCTTTCAAATGCGCCGATGATAGCGGCACAACAATCTCCAAAACATGCTCCGAATCTGATAGTTCAGTCTCGATACTCTTGATTGACATTTTAGTAGACTTCGAAGTTAGATTTCCGAAAAGATTTACTTTTTGGAGCGTATTTTGCTTTTATTGTGTTAACTTCTTCGTTTTCATTTTTACGGGAGTATTATCTAGAAATATACTTAGATAATCACATGGGGCATTTTGTTTTCCCTTAAGATATTCAAATTTAAAGTCTAAATCTTGGATTTTTAGTATCCATCTTGCGAGTATTCCCGTCGGCATCTTGAAGGTCTGTAAATATAGTAGGCTTTTATGGTCGGAACTTAGTTTGAATTTTCTTCTTACTAAATAATGCCTAAACTGATCGAGATGATGTATAATTGATAATAATTCAAACTGTTTAGCAGAGTAATTACTTTCTCCGGGGGTGCGGGTACGAGAAGCGTACGCTGTAACTTTTTCTTCTCCGTTTATTATTTGGGAGAGAATCGCCCCAATTCCCTTGGTTGAGGCATCCGTTTGTAATAACGAATTATCCTGATTGGAAATCTGGTAATGATAATATAGGTTCTGAAATAAGAGCCTTTTTTAAGTGATCTAAGGATTCTTGAGCTTTCCTAGACCAAATAATCTTTTGTGGGTTCCCTCTAGTAAGGTCAGTTAGTGGTTTCGCTACCTATGCGTAATTCCTTATGAATTTTCGAAAATAACTCATTAATCCTAAGATTCCTCGTAATTGCTTAATAGTTTGGGGGGGGGGGGGTTATATTTTTAACAGATTTTATTTTTTCAGGGTCTGGAGAAATTTGTCCTTGTGTTACAACTACTCCTAAAAATGTTAGTTTTGTTTGAAGAAGATTTAATTTTTCTGGTCTACATTTTAAATTACCTTCTCTAAATTTCTCGAATACTTTAGCTAAGGTTACTAAATGGTCTTTGGGATCTTTGTCCATGCAAATCACATCGTCCACGAAGTGAATTATATTATTTAGACCTCTTAATAAGTGAAGTAAGGGTCTGCACAGTGCACTTGAACGAGTTTTTAGTCCAAAAGGTAACCTTAAATATTCATAAGAGCCACATTCTGTTGTCGAAAACGCGGTTTTGTATACACCCCCCCTGCTATTTTTATTTGATATGGAATCTAGAATTTCAGCTTTTCTAGGTAGGGGAAAATTGTCACTGATTACCTGCTTATTCGGGGATCTGTAATCTACTACTAACCTAAGATCATTATTTTACTTTGGCACAAGCACAACGGGCGCAGAATATAGACTTATGCTTGGTCTTATGACCTGGTTTCTTTCGAGGTCCTGGATTTTATTTGTTAGCCATTCCTTATGCTTATATGGGATACGGTAGGGCTGTTTTGCCACTGGTAGTCCCTTAGTTTGGATTGCATGTTCATCAAATGGGATAAGTCCTATGTCGTCTTCAGATGTCGAAAAAACATCTGTATATTCCCATAGTAAGTCGCATAATTTTTGTTTCAATGGAATGTCAGTTATGTGATTTAGTTCGAATTTTGCAAGAAATTGAATTCTTGTCAGGGGATATTCCTTGTCAACTTCAATATTTATATTATTCGCTAAGTTTTTTTTTCTGATTTTTTTTTCAATTATTTATATCCGTTTCCGATACTGTTTGTATTTCTACTAAACATGTTCCTTTGCTTAAGGTAATCAGGTCATTTGCGTGAGTGTTCTTTACCCAAATGTAACCTTCACCCTTTTCGTAATTTATAATTTGTTCTTCGCATGTTATATTTTTGGAATATCCTCCAGTGGTGAGGCTATCCAAATTTCGTTTTTATCATTAGTGGGTTCCAGCATTTGGGATATTTGAACTTTTTGCATTGATTTTGGGGGAATTTTTGTTTTTCGTACTAAAAATTCATAATATATTTCTTTGCGATTATCTTCTATTAAGTTTAGAATATTATCTGTTGGTTTTTTCCTG
>NC_088869.1:7222179-7267179 GCF_032884065.1 Artemia franciscana | reverse complement strand
CTCAAAACCTCCCTGTTTACAAAATCCCAGGAAGATCATTTTCTCTTAGATCTTTCCTAATGACATCCTCCCACCTTATTTGCAAAGCTCCTTCTTTTCGTTATGCCAGCACGCATAATCTTCAGAAATGTATTATCATTCATGGAATGCTTTTTAGCCATTTCAACCGTCTTTCCTCAACTGTCTCTTGATCTATCACGCCTTCAAAAATTATTTTTTTATTTAGAATATAGGAAACTTCAAGATTAGGGCCTGAGCTATATTTACCTGTCAATATTTAACTCAGTTTTATTATTGGATAGCGGAAAAAAAGTTAAATCAAATACAGTTTTAGTCTGGACAGTAACTTTATTTTAAGCCGGTTTAGTTGCATGAATACAAGTACACGAAAGTCTGATTGTGAGATATTTGTTGAAATTCTTAAACAAATGAAATGACTCAATTGTCTGAAAAAAGGACTACGAGCTGTGATTAGCTCTTATTTTATTTTGATTTGACTTCTTTGTTTGCTATAATAAATTTGTTTAATCTTTAATAATTAAGCTCGGTAATTTTCCTAGAATTTAGAGGTTTTTAGGCTTTTATAAATGGTAGTATTTAATCTCATACTAAATTATTATGCTCAGCAATGTCATACCCAGCGCATTTTGCAGGAAGTTTTCATTTGCATAGAGTAATCTGAGGCTCATCTTCTCTAGATGATCTGGATCTTTTTTGTTTCTTTGTATCTTTTATAGTCTTCGTATCTTTTTATTATTCCTTTCATCCTGCCAAATTCTCATTAAAATTCCATTCAGCTTCTTTTCATAAGTCTTCTGCTTCTTCTCTTAAGTTTTTCGCCTCTTCTGAGAATTATTTTTATAGCTATTTTATATTCTCGCTGAATTTTTTCTATCGTTTGGTTTTTGCTCTGCATCTTCTTCTGAACTTCTTAAATTCTTAGCTGTGTTAAAATTTGCCTTTTTATTTAAGTATTTTGCTCTGAATTTGGTTGCATCAATCTGATTTTAGAAGGTAATAGGGTATTGGATCCTTCTCCTAAAACAAAAATACAAAATTTAAAAGAATTTTGTTGGACCATGTAAGGAAAATGAGACGAGTTAAATTGATTTTTCGGAAAAAAAAAAATTTGAAAATAGCAAACTTCAAAATTAGGGCCCGACTTACAAATCAACCGGTCAATATCTAGGTCAGTGTTACAATCAAATATTGAGAAAGCAGTTAAATCAAATAAAGTTCTAGTCTTGACAGTAAAACCATTTTAAGCCATTTCAGTTACATGAAAACAAATACAAGAAAGTCTCATTGGGAAGAATAAGATATTGGTTGAAATTCTTTAAAGGAACTTCAATGACTCCATTGGCTAAAGAAAAAACTACAAAGAGCTCTGCTCTTTGTAGTTTGTAGTCTTTGTAGTTGTGCTCTGTCTATGCAACTAAGCTACTCCACACCATGAGAAAGAGACGACAGGGAAGGAGATGACGAGCTTATCAAAAACCAATCAGAGACCAAAAATTCAGAAAGCAATTTTTTGGCTAGCCAAAACAAGGAAAATAAGGGCTTGAGGGAATTTTTCTGAAAATAGCGGCTTCTTTAGGGACCAGTGTAACCATGGAAAGCAGTCATCTGGTTTTTAAGACCTAGAATTTTTTAAAGTTTTTTCTTGTTTTTTTTTTCTCAGCTGAAGTAAACGCACCAAAGAAAAATGAAAATGAGCTTCAAAAAAGTTTTCTTCTAATAATAAGGGCCAAGATCCCTGATAGTTAGTATCAGGGGTGAACAATTATCTTTATTAGTAAAAAACAAATTACCTTCAAAATAACTTCGACTAGTTGTAGAAGGGTCGTAAGTATTTCTCTGTCATTTATCTTCAATAGTTCTAATATTGCCAATCTTTGGAATAAAGAGCCGTCCATTGTGAATGAAGAGACATCCTCAAGGCTCCCACCCATGATGACGTCGCGTATAAGCCAAAATGCTTGAATCCTTAGACCAAAACTTCCATGGTAAAATAACTAAACAAAAAAATGCATTAGAAAACAAATAGTAGCTAATGGTCACTTTGACGAAACTATTTAATAATCATAGGATGTGGACTCAATGTATTCGTCAAGGCACTTCTTATAGAAAGAGTTTGCAAAACAAGGCAAATATTGACAGCCAATTACTCAGCAAATTTGAAAGGTCCAGGAACTATGTATCTTGGTATTCAACCCCCACCCCCCACTCATAGCCGTCGGGGCAAAGTCAGTAAGTTAGGCAATTCATTCATTACTTACAAATAGTATTTGCTATTGAAAAAAGTGGTGTTTTTTATTTTTAGTAACAAAAAAGACAAAGAGCATTTTTTCTGGTCGAATTTTTGACAAGTTAACGGTAACATTAGACGATAAAACTAAAGAACGATGCGTAGCAGCCAGGCTCAGAAAAAAATGCCTTACACAATTTCGAGTCCATAAGAGATAGAAATACACAAGCAATGAACACTTGAATTTAACCCTTCAAAACCAGGTTTATCCAAACAAGTCTTTGAGTAAGTCTTAAAACTGAGGTAGATACGCTTAACACCTCAACCAGAATTCACAAATACACGCAAATATATTATTTGCCGGTCTATATGCTTGAAGTTAGACAGAAGCGGGTGCGACAAAACAATACAAAAAGTACAATTTCATACACTTACACGAAGGTTACCTTAAAAGATTCTAAAAATTATATTATCGCAAAAACCAGAACATTTTTAGCAGGCTATTACCTTAGCGTAAATAGAGGTAGAATCGATAAAGCGATTAAAGTGTTGATCAGATGTCAATAAATAGCACAGAAGATCAAGATGAAGTTGACCGTGAAAGGGAGAGAAAGCGTGCAAGATTTGGGGAGAGATCTTGTGAAGCAAAAAGGCGCGAACAGGCCCAAGGGCAGTCTTCTACGGAATGAGTCGACCGGTTCCACGATCTTGAATCTTTAGCGGCTTAGAACTACAAATATTAAGAGCATCCACCTCCTCCTCCTAGAGACATTTAAGATAGAACAAATAATGACACGTCCAGGAAATAGAGAAACAGTTTTAGACCCTGTGGGGAAAAGCAAATACCCAAGCCATATAGAAAAGGATCTTCTGCTATAATCGTGGTAAACCAAATCACTATGCGGTAGATTGTCGCACTAGAATACAAAATGAAGCGCTAACATAAAATAGAAGAAACGGGTTTGGACCACGAGGTGGTAGGAATTTATGAAAGCAAGTAACAAATACTGCATAGCAAACACCAAATAATATTCCTGCCTTTACATCTAGAAATAAGACAGTAAACCATTCAGTAGGCCAAACAAATCGTACTGAAGAATTCTTGGAAAATCCCAAATCGAATTGGTAGACCATTTAGCATATCTTGATTTTAATATACCATCGGACGGCTGAATCAACCATGAAGGTCTCAACCATCTTCGATATGACCTATGTTGGAAGAAGCCAATCAAACGAGCCACCAAAATGCCGATCCTTGTAGCCTCAATTTGTTCGATCCAGCTGTATGGAGCTGAAACTTGGCTAACAACTCCAGTTTTCCAGCATCGTCCCGACAATCTTAAATCTAAGTGGCATTGGAGAATTAAGGGAACCATATGCATGGACCTTATCAGCAATGACCGTCTGCAAAATGAGACTTCAAGGTCAATCTTGTCAAACAAAGTTGCGCAGTGGACCCTTCACTGGCCCAGGCTTCTTTTGCGGTTGCCGGTCAACACCCCGAGTATAATTCTTTCCAAATTTCAACCCATCAACAGTGGCTGGAAGCATCAACGAGGATGGCCCATACTTTAGTTGAAAGAAAGTCTCGGGAAACTCATGGACTAGGCTGCAATTTCACTGCATGACGCATGGGCCCATGCTTCTGACTGCTTCTTCTGGAGAAGTCTAATAACGCTCTCAAGGCTATTCCACCGCGTGGATTAAGTAAGCATATTAAACCAAAAATGAACAGAAATAATGTCAAGTAATTTTCAAGCGGTAAACTACTAAAAAAAACAGTCATCAAGGAGTAAATAAAACCCAAGACAACGAGAAATTCCAAAAAGTAATGGAGTCAAAGTCGCAAGACACAAAAATATGGTGCCTTCTGAAAACCAAAGCATAATTCCTAATTCACTGTAAACAAAACCCATGTTAAAACTTTGAACTTTTTTAACATTAGTAATGCGAAATTAAGATTTTGGGGAAGAAATATCCGTGTATGTATATTAAACTGTCAATCCACGTTCATTTATTAGGTTTTTTTTCAATAATCTTGACTCCGATTTCTTTTGTGATATTACGAATAATAGGAGCATTCAGATCAAAGAAATGATTATATATATTTATCTGCTACTTTTAGGTAACATAAATGTAAAAATGTCTGAGGAACCAGCTAAAAAAAAATTCTCAAACAATCTCGCCTATGTATGTTGTAGTTTAAATAAATTTGATGTATTAACCATTATACTTAAAGTTTGCAAACTTATTTTAGCAAACAAAAAGAATAGCTTATTTATAATATTAGCGAATTTGTATTTTGCATGTACTATTTAAACCTAGTAAAACGAATTTCTTTTCAAGCCATGAATCTCATTTATTAACATTCACATGACGTATTTAACAAAGATCTGACAAGTAAAACAAAAATTATTATTAAGATAGAAGACTTACTTTCACAAGATGAGCGAAGCATCCCGACTAAACCACCGATTCAATGTGACACTGATTTTCCGCAGTGATGTTACTAAGAGTCCAAGTGGCTTCATTTAATACTCTTCGCTTTGACTCATTCCAGTAAAAGGAATAGTCAATTTTAAAGCCAAATTTCGGCTCAAACGGCTTTAACAAATGGGCCAAGACTTCTAACACTCCTTGAGACACCACAGCATCTGTCTATACCTCGTGAATATTAATCAACTGTTCTTAATTTTTCTTAATCAAAATAAAATAATACAGTTCAAATATTTAAGGAGAAAAAGTTCAGCGAAAGAATAATACACTCTTCTCTCTCCCCTCCCGTCCAAGCAAATCAGTCCTGGTAGAAATTCTCTGAAAAATTACTTCAGAAATTCTCTGAAGCAATGATGCTAGGACTGTTTTATAAAGATATTAATTTTAATGATCGTATTTTAATGTGAGACTTTTATATTCTTTTAATTTGTTTACTGAGGATGGCCCTTGGACATAGTGCCAAAATATTCATTTAAAGTCCGCACTGCACTGTCCTATAGAACACCTTTTTTTATTGTTTTACTTATATTTCGGTGTTTATGACGGAAATGCAGTACAGTCTTCGTCACTATTTACATCATTTTCAATTTAAGCAAGGTGTGACTTGGCTGCGTTTCAGTCGATTTCTTGACAGCGGAGGGATGTAAAGGGCTCTGTGGAACACTATACTTTACCAATAATATAGATTTTCAATCCTTGGGCGGAGGAGCTACCACAGAGGTCAACAACACTTTGTTTTTTTTTATCATCCATGTTGAATATCCTTGTGTGGTTCCTATTCAAACTAAGTGCAATACTCCTATAGTTCAGCAATCAATTAGAGATTCTTTTGTGATTCTTCTTAAACAAGATGGAACTTGCATAAATTTGAGCTAATGGATTGAGGGTGGTAGAGGCTGGAGAGGAAGGGTAGCTTATACAAGAATCACGAGCCCACTTTCCTATGACATGTAGGAGGAGTGGTTGTGTTGCAGGGACAACGAGTGTACCATTTGCTTCATATCGATCATACCGATCGTAAATGTGAGCATGATAGAGGTTCAGAAAAGGTACCAGACATCTATCCTAATATGTAAAGATCTAATGTAAAGACCTAGGTATTAACGAGGGGGCAAACCTCCTCATATGCATAATGAAGATACACCAGTATAGAAGTTCGTTACATAAATTAATTAGTAAGGTACGGTTATATTTTGTTCCTAATATAGATGGCGATAGGGGAGCTTGTTTTTTTTTTTACAGAGTTAGCAGCTACCTTGCTAGCAAAAAATTATTTAGAGCGTGTTCCACGTGATAAATCAAGTAACTTTAAAGTAATTAGAGAAGTTACTTAAATTTTACATTCACCAGGAACGGTATTTGAAGTAACTAAGGTCTTATTCATATAGAAAAAAATATTGGGACCAAGATTTTGATAAAAATTTGCTTTAGACTCATTTAGTCTGAACTTAGAATAACTTCCTGCGCATAAGTCCTTGTAAATATATTAGCTAAAGCCACTGACCAGTAAAGGAAACTCTTAGAATATTTTGGATCTGACGTTGAACTCAAAAAATTTAGATATACTCTAGGGGTAGGCCTATATGAATAGGATATTCTAGTTGCATGTTTAAACTTGTTTGGCTTGGGTATAGTTTGAACAACCCTACCCCTTGCCAAGATAGCAAAAAGTAGCTAAACTAGAATTGTAAAACAGTTAGTATTTTCTTCATTGTTTACTGATGGGTTAAGCTAGCCTCTATATTTTAGATTTGACCTACTGTGTAAAATCGACCTCTTTGTTCACAAAAAGAAAAACAGAATGTTGCATAAATAACTTAATGCTAAATTCATAATGGAAAAGCATTAATTTTGCAATAAATTTGTCGGTATTAACCAAGATTTGATTTAAATATCCTGTTTCTATATTAATTGCAGTGCAATAGTGTCCGAGATAGTATACAGTAGAGTTGACTATTGAAAGTTTTAGGAGTAGGCCCATCACCTTCTGACATTCAATTGAACTATTAAGGTTAGAATTTTAGACTAGGCTAATTAAGATTTCTAAATGATGGCCTTTTCACTAGGCTATCTTTAAAAGTAATTGAGCTTGCTAATTGATTTTTTAGTAATGGATCTAGGGTCCAACAGTAGCATCAAATGAGAAGGAATTCCCCTAGATTTGGCAAAATACTTCGGGAATTTTCATCGAAATATATATATTTTGGTACATCCATCAAGGAACCCCCCCCCCCAAATTTTCAAAATATATTTCCTTCCCTCTTCCATCCACAGTCTTGTGAATTAGTGCGATTTGTGAATTAGCACAGCAGAAAGACTTTAGCTTTGTCCTGGATTTTGTATTATTTTATACTTGACTGATTTCAGCTTATTCATAGAAAATTGTAAAGGTTTCATGTCTGCATTTTTATAGAATTTGTGTTTTTGTTTGTTTGCAGAATTTTATAGTATTTGCTTCTGAGTAGGTTAAACTTGTAGCAGACCAAAGTTATAAGCTATATTAAAAATGACCATTTGTCATGAAAATTAAAAATGTTTTCTTGGGCATTAATTTGTGAACTTGGAACATTTAGCTGTTAGGGCAATGTGATTTTCAGAAACTCTTTTAATAACCAAATCAGGCTCATGCTTTGCCATGACCTAAACTTAACAAGAGAAATAAACATATACTTGTAGGTAGGATTTAATTTAGAGTAAAGTGGGTGATATATTTTGAAATATTCAGTTCACCAAGTTTAACCTTCATAAAGCAGAGTAGTCACAACACAGTTTTCTGTTTACAGTTTTTGCTTCTAATTAAATCGAGGCTTTCTATGAGACCACAGTCCAAAATAAAAATGATTTATTCAAAGCCCGTTAAAGGAACAAAATTTTACAGCCTCCATCAAATATTCCAAAATTCATGAAAAATAGCATAGAGATGGGTGCATAAAAATTCAATGACTGATTTAGGATTTTTCTGTGAAGTGAAATTTCTCTCTTCTGATGGCTGTTCAAAAGCTGTTGTTTTTGATAGGTAGAAAACAAAAATAAGAGCATATAGACTTTGTATGCATTCCTTCCATCTCAAATACTAGATACTCTTCAAAATACTCATTATTATTGAAACAGATATCTTACAAAATCCTAAATATTGAATAACTTGAGAAATTCAATGGAGTGTCTCAGCTAGAAACAATTTCAGATTTTACTGTTTTTTTTTTCAAATCTTCATACATTGAGCTCTGTCAGTGGTACATCAGACGTGGCACAACATTATTTAGTTCTACAGTTGCTTATTGATGAAATAATGGATACTGATGTAGAATCAAATGAAGATGAAGAATTGATGGTGATAAGTTGTAATATAATATTCAATTTAATCTTGCAAGCTATTCTTTTTCTAGACACAATCTTTTATATTCAGGGATGAACAAAGTTCCAAAGTTGCCAATAGCACAATTAAACAGAATTCCAAAAGCTGCTGACACTTTAGCAGCAACTGCCAAATAGTATTACTACTTAGCTACCCCATTCTTTCTATTGTGGGATATATTATAAATGAATGTTGGTGTTGAGATAAGTATTATATTGACCAATAATTTGTGATTTCTTTATATTATATAGAAACAGTTTTTTAGGACTGAGAAAATAGATTCTGAATTTATTTAAAAATATATTATTTTGTTTCGCTACAAAGTCATTTATTGTTGTAACCTGCGATTATGATGTTATTCATTATCTTGTATACAATCATTTTGAGTCTTTATTTTGATTTGTAGTCAAGTTAGTCAAGTTGGCTCAGTACATGACGCTCGTGTATATTGACTTTCATACCTGGGGCAAGATATGGAAAATAATTTAACAAACTTTTCACCAGACTGTCATATTATAGGAGACAGTGCTTATCCCTTGAGCCCATATCTATTAACTCCCTATCGAGAAACAGGAAATTTAACTAGATACCAGCAGAACAACAACTTCAGACACTCATCTACAAGAATGACAATTGAGAGGACATTTGGAAAACTGAAAGGTTGTTTCCGTCACTTACAGTTTTTTCCTTCCCCAGATATTGCATTTATATATAACTCAGTGATTTCGTGTTGTGTATTACATAATATTTGTGTGAATAGCAGTGATTTGATTCATTTTGATGCTGAAAAATACAGGGATCCAAGTTTGACTAATTCTAACTTTGATGTAAGAATAGTAGAAAACCAACAGGAAGATGGAAAAAGTAAACGTGACCATAATGCTGCAAATATTAGGCTTTCATTCCAAGTTACTGCAACATAAGTATTTATTCCTCTTTTGATTTGTTTTCTATGTTTACAAAATAAAAAGTTTTCAATCATAACTTTGGAAACAGATAGGTCAATCTTTAAAATGTACTTCAAGTATAAGTCATTTCAAAAAAAAAATGTATATCATTCTAAAGATGAGGTAAAAACATTCCTGTAGAAAAGAAACAAGACAGATGAATACAGGAACATATACCATCTAAGCCCATTAAATGTAAGATACAAAAGAAGAAAACTTGAATTATACATCTGTTTTTTAAACAAGCAGGAGGACAAATTTAATCTCACTTTTGAGACCAGGTGTAAGACTAATTTTTCTGGGAATTAAAACAATAAATCCCTGGCTTATCTGTTGACACTGACAGTGAAGGGAATAAAAACATTTATTCTGTTCCACTTATGTGTTCACACAGAGCCTGGACAGTAATTTGGATATTTTTCGGCTGCCCTTGCAAGCTTTTACTACATAGTCAAATGTTATTTCAAAAACAAATTCAAAGAAATTTTTTAAAAAGAGCTTAACACCCATTGAAAATGACTTCAGCAAAACCTAAGTCCTATTTGAGGAGTTTCAGGCCTTTTTTAAGAATTCTGCAAAATTATTTTCATACTAACATCTAACTATAAAGAATAAGGAAAACAAAATTTATGCTGTGAACTACCCAAGACTACAAATTTACCCTAAAAACAAGCCTGTAATGAGTCGTTGTGGTCTCCATGAATGATACAAATGGAACTAGTTCCTATTTTGGAAAGGAGCATGCAAAAGGCATCAAGTGATGTGATATTTTTCCTGGCTGAATTGTATGGAAAGGTAGGCCTATAAATAAAATACTCCAGATGATTGTTAAGATTATTGACTATTGTTTCTTTTTCTGGAAGAAAAAGGATTCACTGAAAAATTGCTCCAGGTCACTATCACACAAATAAGAAAAAAAATAGAATACATACTGTATTTCTAATTTACTTTCTTAGAAATAATGCATTTAACTAATTCCTTACTGTGATTGTTTACTGTTCCTTGTTCAAATAATATTAAAAAGTTTTTTATATTTAAGTTCATTTATTCTTTACATTGATTAAAAAAAAACTACAATAAATTACAATTTTTCAATGAGCTTTTGAAGTAATTCAAGGGCAGTACTCTTTTTCAAAATCTAAATCCTGCCTTAAAATACATTCCTTGCGACGCTTATTTGTATCTGCATTCATTTGTAAGATTGTCTCTGCCACAGTAGGTTTTGAGGCAATTTTATTTTGTGGTAGAGAGGATTCGTTCTTAACTCTCCTCCTCTTATTGAGCCTGAACGCTTGTTAAGAAGAGCATGGATTCTCCGTCCGTTCAACAGGTGATTCAATAGAAAATTCAGCAGGGGTAGGCGATGGAAAATTCTCTTCATATGTTGTCACATTGTCTTTTAAAACTACCCTTCCTGCCCCATCTTTCAACAGCAACTGGCTGTATCTCTGGTCTATCTCCAACAAAGTCTCATTATTTTGTAGTACTCCCACTTTATATTCCCCTCACCGCTTGTCCCAGCTTTGTCTTTTTGAATTTTGTATTGATTTTTTAGATTGTCATATTTGTTCTTGCACTGTAGATCTGTGAATGGATGCCCATTTTCATGCATTGTTCCCTTCGCCCCTTGCCAAAACTTGATATTACTGGTAATTTTCTCCTTCTCCCTTTCTGGACAGATTCCTTGTAGTCATTTTTTCTATATTAATTATGCAGTTGATGGGAAGGAACTGCAAGTAAGGAAAGTCTCATGCTAATAGTGACCGAAAATCCAAAAAAGAGGTTTATATTACAAAGAACATGATAAGGAATTTCATTTTCATGAGTATTCATTCAAGGGTAGATTTTCCGTGGATATGGGAGGTAGATTTACCGGTATTATTTGAAAAATGAAAATATATTTAAAATAAACCAGTTTTTTTAGCTCTAAGTAAGGACCAGTGTTACAACCTAATGCACTTTAGAGCGAAATTTCACTTACTATCCCAATTTCTTTCCTAAGGCTGCTGAAACACGAGGGCCGTTTAAATGAAATTAAATTTTGTTTGAAAATACTAAAAAACTTAAGCGTTTAGCGAGGTAGTTTGGATGGTCAGCTTTCCTCATTTACGCAATACTTTCTGTTTGTTTCAAGTTTAAATGTTACTCTTTACTTTCAGTTGTTGTTTTTTATTATTTTTACATGGTACAAGGAATAAAAAAAGTTTAAAGCAAGAGCATTGAAGATAAAAATCCAAAAAGAAAAATTAAAGGTTTTTTTTTAGTTTCCTGAATTTAATATTAAATAAAAGGAACAAATTTGTTAAACTAAAAGTAAGGAACAGCTTTTAAATGAAAGTAGACTATTCTGCTTACGAGGGTGGCTGCTCTTTCCTCAACGCTTGCTCGTAAGCTAAAGTTTTTCAGTGGTTTAGAAAAATCGTATTATTTGAAGTAAACGATCCCTGTGTTTCAGGAGTCGTTCTTGAAGCATTGGGCCAAAACGTTAAACTTTACCAGAAAAAACGACGATCGAGGAATGAACAGCTCCCTAATAATTTCCATTTTGAGTTTTAATGTTGTTCCTTTTTTCTGATTTCATAGAATTACTAACTGCTTAATCATAGGTAGCGCTGTAGCGCAGGGCTAGAAGTCCTTAATTCTAGCTTTGATCCTTATTGATCTCTAAATCAGTGATCAGGTCTCTTAAGATTTTTTCCTGATCAACACTCTTCCATATTAGGTGAATATCTTATCTCTAAGTAACCTTGTTCAGTTCAAGGTTTTCTTGTTCAAGGTTTAATAGCCGCAAAATTTGATAGACGCAAGATATTTGTCAGCTATTAATTTCAAACGGTGCGACAATAGATGCTATAGATTCTAGGGAAATTACACCTTTACTTAAAGCTGTTATGACTGAAAATCTAGATATTTGTCAGTTATTGATTTCAAAGGGTGCTACAATAGATGCCATATATTTTATAACTGAAACGCCTCTACATTATGCTGCTTTTCATGGAAAACTAAAATCCTGTCAGCTATCGATTTCAAACAGTGTTACAATAAATGCTGCAGATTCTAGTAACTCAACTCCTTTACATCTTGCTGCACAGAACCGTCACTTGGATGTGTGTCGGCTACTAGTGTCAAAAGGTGCAGGCCTGAATTCTTTAAACTCCAATGATGAGACACCTTTAATGCTAGCGTTTTTTTATACCCGTCTAAGGGTAAGTGAATATCTTTTAGAAAATAACACAGTTTTTCATCCGTACATGTTGAAATTAATTTGCCGGGATATAATAAATAAAAATGTGCAATAATGTTTTGGAAATGTGGAAAAATTACCTAATTTATGAGGAAGAACTCGTAAGTTTTAAAAATATCTTCTTTTAGGTATTTTTGCGAAAAATGCTCTTTCTGATAGTTTCATTTAATTTTTAACGGCAAATTTGCCCCCCCCCCTTAGATTTTGTAAGTTACTAATACTCCAACCCCTTTACATTTTTGTTAATGGACGCCACTGGTTTTTACCACTTGCCAAATAGGGTATTTTGTGAAGAATTTCATGGTTAAAACATCTACAACAGAAGTTTTTATTATGAATGCTGTGGCCATAAGTAAATAATGTTTCAAGCATAGATTAAGATTTTCATCATTTTTATTTGGTTGTTATGGAATTCAAGCGATTGTAGTGAATTCCATGCATCTTGCAAAATTATAATCTAGATCCGTGCTTTCTTGATTAGTCTACAAGATGGGGGATTGACAAAATTGATTCCCTTTGAAGATTGATCCAAACATGACTAGAAATATATACCGCGTATATAAGGTAACGGTTATTTAAGTCTTCTAAGTATCTGTTTGATCTGCCTTTGTGCTATAGAAGTTCGATGGCTATTGTGAAATTATAAGCTGCTGACCCAGAGGTCACGATCTCACCAGACGGATAGCGAATTATCCAATCAAAAAATTCAGGGGGAATTTAAATAATTGGACTCACACATCCTTAAGCAGTGATAAATTGTCTTTTTTCCCTATGCTCTGTTTTTTTGTGTGTTTAATTGTGACGGCTTTTTCAACAGTTTTTAATAATAGTAATTTTTCTTAAACTTGAACTGACCCATCTTCAGGTCATTGAGTTCTTTCTGAATTCTCTTCCTTTCTTGGAACTGGTGCCAGTACCAGTTGACCGGTACGCAAAATGGGGTCTCAAACTGCTCCTAAAAAAAATAAAAAATAAGAGACAAGAGGTAATTTTTTGGCTAGACAAAGATACAAGAGGAAAGTAAAAACGAGACAAGAGGAAAGTGAAAAAGAGATAAGAGGAAATTTGTCTCAAATGGGGTCTCAAACTTACCCTAAAAAACAATAAAAATTAAATGAAATTAACAATGTTCAGTAATTGAGACGCATATAATAATTTGTAGCAAAAAATTAAATGTAGAAAAGGCATACATCCAGATTCAGGGTTCGACCAACATATCGGCCGGTCAATATTTAGGTCAATGTTATTATTGGATATCCGAAAACAGTTAAATCAAATGAAGTTCTTGTCTGCCCAGCAAAACTATTTTAAGCCAGTGTGTAAAACTATTTTAAACAGGAGAAGAGTAAAGAAGAGACAAGAGGAAATTTTTTGGCTCAATAAAAATACGGGAGGAAAGTAAAAAGAGACAAGAGGTAATTTTTGGCTAGACAAAGATACAAGAGGAAAGTAAAAAAGAGACAAGAGGAAAGTGAAAAAGAGACGAGAGGAAGTTTTTTTGCTCAACAAAGATTCAAGAGGAAAGTCAAAAAGAGACAAGAGGAAATTTGTTCGCTCAACAGATACAGGAGGAAAGCTGAAAAGAGACAAGAAGTTATTTTTGCTCAACAAACATACAGGAAGAAAGTAAAAAGAGACAAGAAGTGATTTTCGCTCAACAAATATACAGGAGGAAAGTTAAAAAAAGACAAGAGGTAAAAAAGCACTTGCACTTACAGATTTCATTTTAATATGCCCCTTTTGAATATTCTACAAAACTCCTATACAAAATGCCTTAAGAAAAAATAAATAAATAATAGGCCTAAACTGTGCCCATTTCACTGGTTAGATAGACAGCTCTATTGCGCTGCCTATGATATGGGGATTTCCGTCTCATATAAGGAGGAGGAATGCCCTGGGCAAGATTTCTTTCGGGAAATCTTGAATGATAACCAGTACACTCTACTCGCAACTGTTGGGCTGGGTTTGATCCCTTTCCCAAAGCATGGAATTTCCAAACTCGAGTCCTTGTGAAATACTCTATCCCATTACCTATCTTTAGTTATCCACTCAATACCTTTACCCAATAGCTCTATATACTATTCGTAACATAAATGGGATTGATACTCATTTCCTCTAAATCGTATTCCCTAAGCCTTATTAAATTAGTTTGTATTATAATTTTTTTAAAATTCCGTCACAATGGGCATTTTCACGTACAAACCATCTGCAGCTCTAGGTATATCATCATTATGATTTGAAGAATCATCATGTTTGGCTTCAGCCTTAGCCTTAAAAAAATAATAAAATAAATTATATGATAATTGTATAAATGAATTATAAAATAATTAAATAAAGGGATAGAATGCATCTTGATTACAGAATGATGAATTCTGCATATGTTTAATTCCGAGGTTATTAACCCACTCTTAACACTTGTGGCTATCATTCTTGAAGATACCACTACTACTAGCAACAACACATTGCCACACCCAGCCACCTGAGCCCAGTATGACACAAAAAAAACGAAAAAAAACAAAAATGTTTTGTTTTTGTTTCACTCAATAAAATCAATAAAAATGAGTTTTATTGCGGTTGTTTTTACAACCACAAAAAGAAACCTCCGGACGATAGGTAATTATAAAAAAGGGAAAGAAAGCAACTTTAAATCCTCGACTTCAAGACGTTAATCCATTACCGTTAACTTACTAACCTCATACATGTCATCGTGTATCAATTTCACTTTTTCATAATTTAAAACATGTGGCTATGATAAGCAGAAAGACGACGAGTCCGATGTCATGTTTGGTTTTAGTGCCATTTCTAAGGGCCGAAACCATTCACAGAACGAAAAGGTTCATAAATCATGTAATTTGGTATATTTTACAAACTAGGCTTCAAAATATCCTACTTGACTTAGAAGAAAGTGAGACCTTCCATATCTTTTTTTTTTGTTTAGCCTTTTAAGGGCGTAAACCGTCCATCAACAGGTAAGTTTATAAACAAATAAAAGAGCAGGCTTCAAGCCCTCGAATTTAACCTGCCATAAATCAAGCAGCTTTAACGTAGTAGAGAGATGTTTCTTATCTGTATTTTTTGCAGGCTCATAATATAGAACGGATATAGTAAACCTTAATTTTGGTGTTTTATTCGCCGCTTCTCCAACCTCCACAACCCCTATGTGAATTATCTTTTATTATTATTTGGTTATCTTCTGCTTTTCCCCCCTTTTCCAGCTTTTTCAATTATCCGCAGCTCCTATCGTACTTGAAATTTCATAACTTTTTCCTCTTTTTTTCTTTAACAATTTTCACATAAAAACTGGAATTTGCGGAAAGACCAATTGCCAAATGTCTATAACCGTGAAACAAGTTGACTAACTAGTAAAACCCAAGTTGACCTAATTATATATATATATATATATATATATATATATATATATATATATATATATATATATATATATATATATATATATATATATATATATATATATATATATATATATATATATACATATATATATATATATATATATATATATATATATATATATATATATATATATATATATATATATATATATATATATATATATATATATATATATATACATATATGTACATATATGTATTAATAAATGATTTTCATTGATTTGCCAGCAAGCCACCTTGACATGAAAGCAGTGGCAAACATGTTTGACAGAAATCCCGAAGGTTACATCCCGACTGGAAAGAATTTTTGGCTGCACTGCAACCTGACTGGGAAGAGAAACCTGCACCTGATGCCGAAAAGATCAATGACGAAGTCAAGCGAAATGTACAAAAATACACATGTCGAACATAATTCCGAGTTCATCAAGTCGGAGAAAGAAAATACAGGGTTAGTGCTTTTTTCTCTTTTTTTTGTAGGACGATATTCCGAGTTTATGAAGTCGGAGAAAGAAAATATAGGGTTAGTTCTTTTTTTTTTATTTGTTTCTTGTCGAACGTTACGAACAAAATTCCAAATTCATCAAGTCGGAGAAGGAAAATATAGGGTTAGTTCATTTTTCTTTTGTTTCTCGTCGAATGAAATTCCAAGTTCATCAAGTCGGAGGGCTAGTGCTTTTTTCTTCTTCTTTTTGTCGAGCAATATTCCGAGTTTATCAAGTCGGAGAAGGAAAATATAGGGCAAGTGTTTTTCTTCTGTTTCTTTTTTAAAAGATCAAGCCGAACTGGTCTACCACGACAAAAAAAAAACAACTATCAAATTAAAAAAAATAAAACAGGGGCTCAGTGTTTTGCACACGTATATTGCGCCTGTATAAAACTTTACACCTTAAAAAAAAATGGTGAAGCAGGAGAAGAAAGGATATCAGGGAATTTAAACACTATAAAAACCTAGATTAGCTAGGCTGGAAAACATGGCTTATCTATGACCAGTTTTGGAGGAAGTAATCTGACTGGAACAAAAATACACTTTTCAAACCATATTCTGAGCTTGTCAGGTCGGAGAATGAAAAATATAAATATAGTACTGTTTTCTCTATTTCGTTTTTCTGCAGAATTGTACAGAAATAAAGAAATTATACCACATTACAAAAAAAACAACTAATAAGGCTATCTTGACTACCATGAACTTAAACTTTTTTTAAGCCTAGTTGTTGGCTTTCTAGATCAAATAGACAGGATGCATAGTTCATGGCTGCACTGAATCTGGAGAAAATGTAGATAAATGGCAAGAAAAAAAAGCCCTCCTCGAGTCAGAACGCCGTTATTGTTCTTTTATTTATTTTTTTCTGTTTTCATAATTTCTCTTTTCATAATTTTTTTTTAAGATATTGGTAGGTAGTAGAAGTAAGGATATCCAAAAATTAAGCCCTTCAAAGATTTTGGTATCTTACACTAGGTAACGACTGCACTATGACCTAACTGGGAGAACGAAACAAAAATGGGCTTGAAGAACCAAATTCTTAGTCTATCGAGTTGGAGTAGGGAAATATGTGGCTAGGAATTTCTCTTCTTCTGTTTTTTTGTCCCTGCTGGATTCTGCAGCAATGAATTTTTTCGTACTTGTTAAATACACTTGTCAAACGGATTTTCGCCCTCATCAGACTGGAGAAAATCTCTTTTGGGTTTATTCTTCGTCTTGTTCTTTTTCCGTACAGCATGGCTGACCACTAATAACTGGTCTTTCGTAGGTGATTTTAAAATAAAAATGCTTAGTTAAAAAGAAAGGAATCAGTGAATTCATCCCCCCTTCCTCCAATGAAAAGAAGTTTGGCTGCACTATGACCAGAATTGGTAGAAGTCACATAACAAGAATAAAAATGCACTTGTGAAACATAATTCAAAGCTGATCAATTCGGATTACGAACAAATAGAATTAGCCTTTTCTTCTCCTATTTTCGCTTTTTGTCTAGCCATGTCTGATGTAATATGAACGACTAGTTCATCATACATGATTTAAAGTGATGCTGAGTGGTCGGTTAAAAGTTATCCGACTAATTAACATACATCTCGTTAATTACCATTTTTATGGCACTTGGTATAACCAAGTGACATGTAGCGATCGCAAAATCTGTCGGTCTGTTTGTCGGTCGGTCTGTTCTGATTTTGCTACTTTAGGCACTACCAGGTAAGCTAGGACGATTGTTGTACGCTAGGGTTTATTCCGGGTTAAGTAGATTCTAAATTGATTCAAGTGTCACTTTCATTTTAGTTTCTTTTAAGTTGTTCAAATTAAAACAAGCAACAATTACAAGCAAAAGGTGAACAACCAATGTAAAACAAATAATTCACTAAAATAAACTTAAACTCACTGAAAATGGAATGCACTTGAATTCACTGATCGGTAGAATTGACTGCTACCGAATCTTGAACAACCGAATTTTAGTTCTGACACTTTTCAACAAAGTTAATAGCAAACTGCGAGATAATACTTAGAGGCTTTGCTTCTCTCCAGGGAAACACCATTATACAGAATGCTCACAATTTGTATGCAAAAGATTATAGTATCGAAATAATGGCAGTGGGGTAGTGCTACATGCAGCAAAAATCATAATAAGGACCACTTCTTCTCTTGGTCTTGCATCATATCCAGTAGTTTGTTGATTATTGATCATCTATTTTTGATTAACTTCAATTTCCTTCTCCAAACTATTGCGAGGGAATATTTGGAGACTTTGTTTCTCCCCATGAAAGCACCATTTTGCGAAGTGTTCACAATTTGTATGAAAAACATTGTACTTTGAAAATTCTGGCCTTGGGGTAACCATAAATGAAGCAAGAATGGCAATAAGGAACACTCGTACTCTAGGTCTCGCGACATATCCGGTATGGATATGGATATGTGCTGCAGAATCCAGCATAGCTGGATTCTGCAGCAATGAAATTTTTCGTACTTGTCCTATACTCTTGTCAAACGGATTTTTTTTCTCATCAGACCGGAGAAAATCTCTTTTGGGTTTATTCTTCGTCTTGTTCTTTTTTCGAACAGTATGGCTGACCAATAATAACTGGTATTTGGTTGGTGATTTTAAAATATAATTGCGTAGTAAAAAAAAAGACGAATCAGTGAATTCAGCCCCCCCCCCCCTTTCCCCAATGAAAAGAAGTTGGGCTGCACTATGACCAGATTTGGTAGAAGTCACATGACAAGAATAAAAATGAACTTGTGAAACGTAATTCAAAGCTCATCAAATCGGATTACGAACAAATAGAATAAGCTTTTTCTTCTCCTATTTTCGCTTTTTGTGCGGCCATGTCTGATGTGATATGAATGACTAGCTCATCATACCTGATTTAAGGTGTAACTCAGTGGTCGGTTAAAAGTTATCCGACTAATTAACATAGATCTTGTTAATTACCATTTTTATGGCACTTGGTATTAACCAATTGACATATAGCGATCGCAAATTCAGTCGTTCTGTCTGTCTGTCTGTCGATCTGTCCCGGTTTTACTACTTTAGGCACTTCCAGGTTATCTAAGACGATTGTTGTACGCTAGAGTTTATTCAGGGTTAAGTAGATTCTAAATAGGTGCAAGTGTCACTTTCACTTTAGTTTCTTTTAAGTTGTTCTAATGAAAACAAGCAACAATTAAAAGCAAAAGGTTAACAACCAATGTAAAAACAAATAATTCACTAAAATACACTTAAACTCACTGAAAAAGGAATGCACTTGAATTCACTGATCGGTAGAAGTGACTGCTACCGAGTCTTAAACAACCGAATTTTACTTCTGACACCTTTCAACAAAGTTAATAGCAAACGGCAAGGTAATACTTGGAGGCTTTGCTTTTCTCCATGGAAACACCATTTTACAGAATGTTCACAATTTGTATGTAAAAGATTGTAGATTCGAAATTCTGGCAGTGGGGTATTGCTGCATGCAGCAAAAATGGCAATAAGGACCACTTCTTCTCTTGGTCTTGCATCATATCCAGTAGTTTGTTGATTATTGATCCTCCTTTTTAGGCTTACTTCAATTTCCTTCTCCAAACTATTGTGAGGGGATGTTTGAAGACTGCTTCTCCCTATGAAAGCACCCTTTTACGAAGTGTTCACAATTTGTATGAAAGACATTGTACTTTGAAAATTATGGCAGTGAGGTAACCGTAAGTAGATAGATAGATAGATAGTTTATTTTAGCCCACCATCAGAACAACAACATGGCGGAGTATAAAGATGAGAAAAATAAAAAGGAAAAAGAAAAAGGCGAAAAACAATACTTTAAGATTAAACGATTATATTACATTCACTATATACATTCATAGCTCATATATGACGTGCAACGGCAGGAAATCATAAAGGTGCTTAAGGGCACCTTTTTTAGCATTAGTTTCCTGTTCTGCCACAGCTTCACGGGGATCTGGAACTTGATACTTCTTAGATGGAGGATATAGTTATATAAGGAGGAAAGGAGGACGGAGGAAAATTTATTAGTTAATATTCATGTTTTGAAATGTACATCCCACATTTCCTTTGTCTTATTTCTGTTTTTTGTTTTTTCATATCTGTTTTGTCTACCTTCTCCATTCTGTTGCTGTTGCTACTACAGTTAAAAATTCAGAATGTCTCTAAAAAACAATGTTCATTATTCAGAATGTTCTTTAAAAACAAGAATGTCTCTCTAAAAGCTCGGATTTGTCAATAAACAAATTTAGTTTGTGACTCCTACATAATTATGTCCACAGCTTTTATACCTCAAAGGGGGAGGGTCTTTGATATATATCACAAGATGATTTATAAAACATGTGCCTTGGAGAAAAAGGCAAAAGTTCATTTTTCTACTCCTCCCAAGTATTAATTTTCTAGCGTGTAGGTGCACTTATGTATAAGATTGATTAAACACTTACTGGGAAGTGAACAGTTTTATTGTTGGATTTATATTCTTTCTTTGACTTCTGGTTTCCGAGCATCTTCGGGATTTTTCTGTCCAAACAACATTGCGCGTACAATCGTAAATCACATATGTTACTTCTCAAATAAAACAATTCTCGAATTTCCATTGTATCTGATTCAAGAGCTAATTCACACTCCTTCAAGGTTAAAACCGTATTTTTAGCCAATAACGCGTTGTCACTTTAAGACTTGATAACTTCTATCAATTCATTTCAACCGATAACTGATTTTCTTATAATACGGCAGTTTTAATTCCTGGGAGGCGCGAACAGTTTTAATTTCTGAATTTTTAACGACTTAAAAGTCGCTCCATCCTCCTTTCCTTGTACCTTTCCTATTAACTGCACTAGATACGGCTGCAGACTCAACAAGTTTTTTTTTTCAGTCGCAAGCGTTTTCCGTAGGCCTGATGAACCGCTTTAAAATGTGAACGCAGAATTCGTCTGTTCTCTCAGGTCCATAAGACAGTCTGTAAGCTTCATTCAGTATCGGTGCTGTGAAATCTTCTGCAACGTCACCATAAAGAAACAAACCCATCACAAAAGCATGTAGATTATGAAATATATTGTTTAAAATTCCAAATTATCACACAAATGTCAACCTCCAATGATAGCCTCTTAATTTTTTGCGCGGACGTTCTCAAGGTAACCTCACAGCGTGAGCGCCAGCTGATGGGATTTAGTCAATAGCTTCGGTTGGTCGTCTGTCCATACTATCATCTACTGAAGAGTAAAACTCCTCGGATATTTCTTTCCTAGTATATCTTCCCAGGTAAGAAGCTATTTCTCTTATAGCCGATGGTGCTTTAGCCAGGTCGTTGTCACTGATTGGAAGGTCCTCACTGGTTGTTTCTGGTGGAGTGTAACCAGCTTCGCTACCACTTGTCGCTTTTTCGATGTCTTGCGCATTAAGGCATGAGCAAGACAAGTAATATGATGGTCCAAAGACCAACCAAACACATATCGATGCTATAAATTTTTTATTCAACACGTACACGGTCATTTTGAATTAATCTTTAAAGCTTTATTTCTTAAATTATTTATTTATTAAACGAATCAAGAATGGTAGCAAGGAGCACTCTTACTCTAGGTCTTGCAACGTATCCGGTAGTTAGTTGATTATTTATCCTCCATTTGAAGCTTACTTCAATTTCCTTTTCCAAAATGCCAAAGGAAACGGTAAATCCAGGTTTAAACCAAATTGATCGTAACCTGTCAGGGTCATCTGGGCCATTCATATGCACAACAACATGAAAGTTATCATATCCCCGTTATTTTTCACAATGTTGTTGGTGTGAAGAACTCCCGGTCTATCGGCTGCATGACCACTCATTGGCCCAATATACACTGCCCAGCGACAGTAGGAGATGTTTTAGCGGCTTCCTTTAAATTCCAATAAATCCCCAGGTTTAAGATCCTAGTAATTTATATCGCAAGTTTTAGTATTTGCACGGCAGTCCGAGACGTTATGTCGTGAACCATCATTTTCTACCGGTAATTCCGGTAATGCACTATGACGAAACTGGGAGCAAAAAAACAAAATAGACTTGACGAACCAAATTCTTAGTCTATCGAGTTGGAAAAGGGATATATGTGGCTAGGGATTTCTCTTCTTCTATTTTTGTCCCTGCTGGATTCTGCAGCAATGACATTTTTTGTACTTGTCATATACACTTGTCAAGCGGATTTTTGCCCTCATCAGACTGGAGAAAATCTCTTGGGTTTGTTCTAGCCCCTTTCTAGTAATGGTCATTTTGCCATCCCAAATCCAAAATTGCTGGAGACTTCTGTGAATGAATATCAGTATAAATTAGAACGACAAATTAACATGATTACGTGATTGCAGCGTTATCAATTAACACGATGAAAGTAGGAAGTCAGTCTACTTTCATTAGTTTACTTCAGTGATCTTGATTATTTTGGTGACTTATTTGTGTTGCTGTTGTGTTATTGTTGATATTTTCAAAATATAAATGCACTGTTCAAATAAAATTTGTTTTCACTGGATGCCAATGATTTTCAAACCCTCTACAGGTTTTGAGATAGAGTGAAGGGGCAGATCGCACCACTCTAATTTGTAAGCCTTGAAATGCATTTGTGTGTGTTGTTAATGTTATTAGAATAGGAAACACACTGCTCAAAATGAAAACTGTTTTGAAATGACGTCAAAATGACGTTCTGGTTCTGACAAGGCTTGGAAGGCATCGGCCCTGTTTCTGTTTGTGGTACTTTTTGTTCGCTCCGGCTTCGTTTACTACTACTACTATGAAGAACTCACCGAAACACCAAGCCACTGGAGTCCAACACAGCTACGCACACTCCTCTATCCCAATTTATTCAGAGCCTCCCTCTTTACAACCTCCCAGAAAGTTTCTATTCCCTTTAAATCTTTCTTTATGACATCCTCCCACCTCAACTGCGGACAACCTGCTTTCTGTTTAGCCCTAGACAGTTGGCTGAAAAGGACAATTTTTGGTAATCTGTCATCCTTTATCCGCAGATTGTGCCCTAGCTATATTTACCTTTCTCCCATTACAGCCGTACAAAGCGGTATTTACCTACGATATTTGCACCACCTACTGTTTGAAATACGGTCTGTCAGAGGGTTTCATTAGTTTATTTATAATGATATATTTACGTTTTAAGCATGACTTTTTTTTCACTACTTCTGGTCCCCTTTGGTTTAAATTAGTTCTGTACTTATTTTAAAAAACTTCTTTTGTTGAATCATCTTCTGTTTGTTAAGTTAAAAAAATTAATTTCTTTAAGTTTTGTTGATATTTTTTTTATTGATGAATAAAAGCAAAAAGATTTTGGGTTGCTCTTCATATTCTGGACAAAATTTTGCTAGGAATTCTAAAAATAGCTATATTATAGAACTACAAATGGTTGGGTACGGGTACTAGTATTTTAAAAAATGTGAACAATTTTGGGAATTTTTGGGGGGTGAAGCTGTTCCGTCGTATTTACTGTTACAACCTTTACTGGAAATGGATTTTATTACAAATATTTTCTTTTTGTACTTATTACAACATTGAAAATTAACACAAAATATTTTGTTTTCCAGTTATTACAGCAATGAAAGTGAAAATACAATTACAATGAAAGAAAATTTTGAACCCATGATCTTTCAAGAATTAATAGCATTATATCAAACATTCATTTTGATTTTATTTGTACTTTCCAAGACTATTCAAGACATAAACTTCTCAGTAATGTGCCTCTCCCTGAAAGAAATAAAAAAGATAATTCCAGTGTTGCTTCTCCATTTAAATTTAAATCAAAAATGGGCAAATATCTATTTAAAAAACAAAGCTTTTTAGGGAAGTAAAGAACAAAGTTGATACTTAAAACAAACAAAAATTATTGCCTCATGGTCCACCTAATATATATCAATAAAATTAGTACAAATAATACAACTAATTGTATTTCCTTATGTTTGTAGGATTATAGAAATTCTAGCACTTCATTGAAAAAGCAAAACAAAATAGGAGTCTTGGTGCAGTAAAAGCAAATTGATTAACGACAAACCAATTTGGGGAAAAGACAGTTGTTACCATCAGAGTACTTTTGACTCCAAAAGAGAATTTCGATTTTAATCATTTGAGTCCCCTCTGAAGTTTACTTCCTCCATAAAAACCTTATATGCCATGAGCATAAGTGACAACCCTTGCTCCAGGCTTTGGGGGGGGATATGTTAACCCCAAACTTTTTTTTTGATTGCTGGATTATTTCAAACAAAATGGGTATCTAAAAATTTTGATTAAATGTGTTTGGGGAAAAGAGAATTTGTGTGAGGGGGGGAGTAGATGCACTCCATTCATTTTTGACTCTTAAAACAGCTTGGTAGATCCACCTCTGACATTTATACAACCGCTCCTTACATACAAACCTAATATGCCCCTGTTGCATAACTTATAATACTTGCCCCCAGGCTCTGAGGGGTTGTGTCAACTCAGGAGTTTTTGTTATTTTATCATTAAACTGCTTTGAACAAAATACCTATCTCAAAAGTTTGATTGGTTGCATTTAGGGAAAAAGGGCCTTGCAGGGGGGGGGGTGGAATTTGGAATAATTCTCTATATAATAAGCAAAGCACAGCACATAATAAATGTAGCAAAGCATGGACAGCTCACAAGTAGTGAGCTCACAAGTAGCATGAACAGCATAGCGCACACAGGGTAGGCAGGTAATACTGCATCTCCCTTCTTCATGATAGGCTTTTGTAATGACTTTCCGCATGGTCCAGATTGAGTCACTCATAAGTTCATTCTTCTAACAGGCTTTAGAGGTCTACCATAACGTGTTTGCTTAAGGCTTGTGATAGATGTGTCAGACCGCGGATGCAGACTGGCCTGTGGTGTATTTGGAGTGTGATATGGTGGCATTTCCTAGGGAGCAGCTGCTTCTGAGTGGTGGTGGCCTCAACTTAATGGTATCATGGCTTCAGCTGGAGAGCACAGCCCTGGTTGTAGAGGTGACCACTGGTGGTGTGGATTCTGTGTCCAATTTGTCACTGCAATCTCAACAATCAGTTGCTCTTTCTTGACATTTGAGTGGATAAGGTTAGATGATGTTTCTTGTGAAGTTGAGTCCAGGTGACGCCCTGGTTCCCATGTTTAGGGTTGAGAGACGTGGGTATGGTTTCTTCTCAGTAGATACCCTGTTTCTGTCCTGACCATGTATGATCTTGGGTTTTCATTGTAAGAGATAATTTCTGCCTTGGTCCAGTTAATGTCTTTTCTTTCTTGCACGTTGACTTTATCTCCCATGTGTAGTTTTGGCAGAACTTTCATTCTTTTGTTGTTGTACAATTTCTGGCGGTGCTGTTGTTTTGTCCAGCTTTCCATGGTTATCTTCTTGGGGATTATTTTTGGCTTAAGATGTTGGTTGGTGCATGGTAGGACTGATCTGAGTTGTTGACTCATAAGAAGTTATGAGGGTGAAGTCAAGCTGTCAACAGGGGTGTTTCAATATTCTAAAAATCTGATGTATGGATCTGTTCTGCTTTCAAGTGTTTTTGACATGATTCTCTTGCTGGTTTGTATTGTTTTTTCTACTAAACCTTTTGACCTTGGGTATATGGGGCTTGACGTCTTGTGTTGTATTCCACAGGATTCAGTGAAGAGTTTTGTTTTATGTGATGATAGCTGAGGTTTGTCAGATATTATCAGCTGTGGTATGCCGTGGAGAGCAAAGTGTGCTTTTAGTTTCTGGATGAAAATTCCTGAAGTTAAGTGTGATAGCTAATCTAGTTAAGAATACTGGCTATGGTAGTCCACAGTGATCAATTATTGCTGCTTGTTCCACTCAAACAGGTCAATCCTACTTGCTGTCATGGTAAAACAGGAAGGGCAGAATTTATCAGTGGTTCTTTTTAGTTGTTTGGTGCAAGTTTAGCACAAGTTTCACATTTCTTGATAAATTTGTTGATGTCACACATTTCTTGATGTCACTGTTGATGCCAGTCCAATAAATGAGCATGCAGGCTGTTTGTTTAGTTTTTTTCCATGTCAAGGTGGGCAGTGTCAAGCTGCTCCAAGATGTTGCTCCAGAGCCATGCTGGTATGATGATTTGGGGACCTTTGAATAGCATTCCATCAAAAGCTGATAGCTTGTGCTGAATGTTCCAGTATGAGCTGATTTTGGGATGGAATTGGTTAAATGTCGCTGAAATTGGCATGTGGTCAGTATCTTGCTCGTTAACATGAACAGAAGCAGAAGAGATAATACCAGGCGAGCAAATAATATGGTCATTATCACTTGTGCTTCCAGAATGATGAACTTATGAAAAATTGTGGGATTTGGACACAACGCGGTATGAAGGAAGACACTCAAAAAGCAGCTCACTTCTTACAGAAGATCGATTAATATCAATATTTAGGTCCCCAATTATTATATACTGTAGAGAGTTTAACAGTACCTGATTCACAAGATTCTTAAGCAGACCACGCGCCTTTCCGAATTTAGTTAAGGATCTGATCGAGTATCTTTCATATGGGAGATAAGAGTTTATAAATACAATACTGCCGACACGCACAGCCGAAAAAAATTTGTCGGAGTAGAAGAGTACCGGGGAGGGTAGATGAATGTCCCGTTTAAAGACACAGGCTAGCCCACCGCAAGGGCGACCGCCAGTAGCTTTTGCTGGACTCAGGAACGCAGTATGACGCTGACTTCGACGCAAAACATTCAAACTTGAAGCAGTGAGAAGATGCTCCTGGAAACACACCAAATCGCAGGAATCATACAACAAAATCCTTATCTTTGGTGCCATTTATATTGAACGAAATAACTGAGATTGATGCACTCATGGTTGAAAGGTGGATTTGCACTTTATTCGATTCTTAATAACGGGGCAGGAAAAGCTATATGAAGGGTGTTTTAGGCCGCAATTGGGATCAGCAATGCATGGCTCATCTTTTGTTAATATGTTTGGCCCTCCACAACGAGCACATTTCGGGAGAACGCTGGGACAGGAGTACTGTTGATGGTCTAGTGATCGGCATTTAAAACAGCATTTGGGTAGGTCCTTAAACTCGTAAACAGGAAAAATTTCATAGCCCCCTCTGAGGCCATTCTTGAAAAACGTAGACTGCGCAAAAGAATCTAAAAACTTGATTTTCACATACTTAGATTGGTCCAATCTCTCAGCATCTATGATACTGTGTTGGCTTCCTAGTACCGTAATGTCAACTTCGGTAGGACAATTGCGTGATATACCAAAAAAACTGCTTGGAAACCACTTTTGTTGTAGTACCGGAGACTATGTTCTGGATTGACGAGCAGAAGTCCTCCGTAGCAGACTTGTCCATATTAATATACCACTTGTCATTGATGGGCTTTACGCTACGTACTAATTCATGTCCAGTAATTTGATCTATAGCAGCTTTTCGCTTAAGAGGGTCAGATAAGGCGTCCGGCACCTTCGAGACGATAATTGTTGCATGTGAATCTAGCACTGAAGCCAGCTTGGGTAATTGGGGACAGCTCAATTCATAATTGTCAAGTTTTGAAGACATTCCCAAAACAACTTGATGGAGTCGTTAAATTTTGAGATTAAAGAGGTGTAGGCAGTGGCAGGGAGGCAGGGTACTTCCGTAGGACGCTTTATGACGAATGTCGGAACATCAGTGTCAGTCTCGTCAAGAGATTTTAATAAAGAAATTATGTCGCTGAAATGGCTAACCAATGCATTATTTCCCTTCCGAATAGGGCAATCTTCATGACCCGGACAAAGCTGCCACAATAACATCTTTGGCACCTTGACCGAATTAGAGTAAAAACACTCCACTCCATGCCTTTTAATCACGTCATCCTCTGCTCCAGTTAGCAACTTGCTCTGTACAAAATTCAATATCGGCGAATAAACAAGGACAGGATTATCGTCACTGGTAACAGGCATCAAGCTGGTTCAATTAGTTCAATAATAATAGCTAAAATAAATATTTTTCTCTACAATTCATGCACTAATGGTTCTTTTGATTATCCTCTTATATAGGTCAAGGTTACAAGTCACTTTATCCTTAACCAGTTATTGCGAAACTTTGAATTATAATGAACTAATTTTCATTCGGTGAGAGCTTATTGCCGAGTGTTGAAATAGTTCACAATTCTTAAGCTAAAAAGGGCTTACTGAATTAATAAGTTCATAAAATATCCAATTTAATCCAGATGTGTTTAATTTGGAACTCAGATTCAATACTTGTATGCAACTTTTATACTTTTCAATCTTGTCTCTGATTTTAAATTGTAAAAGAGGCCACACTTCCTTTCACGTCTCCAAACTATGATCGTAATAATGAAGACATATCACGAAACACCTCTGAATAAATATTTCTAGTTCACTATTCCCTATATTACTTCCAAAATCCACGATGGTACATCCAATAATGAACCCAAAGAAAATGTACGCCAAAGTTAACTCATCCATTTCCATCTTTGAAATAATAAGATTATGAACGATAAAGCCCACCCCACCCGCCATTTTTCTTGCTTCCTAAATCGCAAATGAAGGTGACAAATAATCACTTAAAATTCTTAATTAGAACACACTTTTCCCTTAACTTTATTTCTAAATTCTTCAAACTTTGTTATGTCATTAACTGTCTTATCATTTCTATTACATTATTTTTTATTCGATAAATAAAGGGAAACTTAGACCTTGTAGTGATTGTAATTGGAGCAGACAACTCCTTGCTTGTTAGAGTATTATAATTTTGGCAATCAGACCTAACCTTAAATATGCCTGAGAAGCATAAAGATAAAAATTCCATACTCCAGTCTCGTAGAATCACCATAACATTAATTGCAGAGTAAACGGATCGCATTAATTTGGAGAACTCGAATTGGATTCACTATCCACGGAAATATCCCTAACCATCCCGAAGGACAAACTATCCCGAAATAAACAGATGTATTATAGAGAAATGCTACAACCTTAAAATGCAATGCAGTAAAAAATGTGCGATTCTTCTAAGGATTCCGATGTGCAGTGACAAAATCACTTACATGTTCCCAAAAGGTTTCCTAAACAACAAAGTTTCATCAAGTTTAATACCTAAATACTTGAAACAAGACTTCCTTTCAATCTCGCCATAACTGTATTTAATCGATTATTTTTATGGATAGGATCCATGGATAAAGCTCATCAAATCGGACTACGAACAAATAGAATAAGCTTTCCTTTGCCTATTTTCGCTTTTTGTGCAGCTATGTGATGTGATATGAATAACTAGTTCATCATATCTGATTTAAGGCGATACTGCAGGTGATTTAAGGTGAGTGGTCGGTTAAAAGTTATCCGATTAATTAACATAGATCTCGTTAATTATCATTTTTTGGCACTTGCAATCTCTGCAGTAATAAATAGAATAAGCGATCGCAAACTCTATCGCTCTGTCCCGTTCCTGCTTACACTTCCAGGTAAGCTAAGACGATTGTTGTACGCTAGGTTTTATTCCGTGTTAAGTAGATTCTAAATAGATGCAAGTGTCACATTCACTTTAGTTTCTTTTAAGTTGTTCAAATGGAAACAAGCAACAAATAAAAGCAAAAGGTTAACAACAAATGTAAAAACCAATAATGCACTAAAATACACTTAAACTCACTGGAAAAGGAATACACTTGAATTCACTGATCGGTACAATTGACTGCTACCGAGTCTTGAGCAACCGAACTTTACTTCTGACACCTTTCTACAAAGTTAATTGCAAACTGTGAGGTAATACTTGGAGGCTTTGCTTCTCTCCCTGGAAATACCATTTTACAGAATGTTCAGAAAGTTTCTCGTTGCGGCCGCAATCGCGGGGGACCCGGGATCTAATTCAATCACAAACATATTCCAAAGCGGTGGTTCCAAACCTTTTTCGGTCCGCGTACTAGTCAAGGCCCCAAAAAGGTTGCGTGCCTCGTACTTTGAAATTGTTGTTTTAGTGTCTCTTCACCCTTGATCAAATTGTCAAAAACACAATATTTATTGCCATATATAACGGTGCATAAAAGTTTACAAGCATGTACAAAAATCAATGTGGCACTTAAGTGTTACTTCAAATTTTTAATTTCTTTTCTTTTTTTAATTTCTTTTCAAAGTCGAATCAAAATTTTAGGTACTAATAGATCAACCATTTCACTTTTAAAATCAATAATAATAACGATTTTCTTTCCATATTAAACAACATTCCATATTCTCGCTGAATTTTTTCTATCGTTTGGTTTTTGCTCTGCATTTCCTTCTGAACTTCTTAAATTCTTAGCTGTGTTAAAATTTGAAGTATTTTGCTCTGAAATTGGTTGCATCAATCTGATTTTAGAAGGTAATAGGGTATTGGATCCTTCTCCTAAAACAAAAAATACAAAATTTAAAAGAATTTTGTTGGACCATGTAAGGAAAATGAGACGAGTTAAATTGATTTTTCGGAAAAAAAATTTTTTGAAAATAGCAAACTTCAAAATTAGGGCCCGACTTACAAATCAACCGGTCAATATCTAGGTCAATGTTACAATCAAATATTGAGAAAGCAGTTAAATCAAATAAAGTTCTAGTCTTGACAGTAAAACTATTTTAAGCCATTTTAGTTACATGAAAACAAATACAAGAAAGTCTCATTGGGAAGAATAAGATATTGGTTGAAATCCTTTAAAGGAACTTCAATGACTCCATTGGCTAAAGAAAAAACTACAAAGAGCTCTGCTCTTTGTAGTTTGTAGTCTTTGTAGTTGTGCTCTGTCTATGCAACTAAGCTACTCCACACCATGAGAAAGAGACGACAGGGAAGGAGATGACGAGCTTATCAAAAACCAATCAGAAACCAAAAACTCAGAAAGCAATGTGTTGACTAGCCAAAACAAGGAAAATAAGGGCTTGAGGGAATTTTTCTGAAAATAGCGACTTCTTTAGGGACCAGTGTAACCATGGAAAGCAGTCATCTGGTTTTTAAGACCTAGAATTTTTTAGTTTTTTCTTAAGTTTTTCTAGTTTTTTTCTCAACTGAAGTAAACACACTAAAGAAAAATGAAAATGAGCTTCAAAAAAGTTTTCTTCTAATAATAAGGGCCAAGATTCCTGATAGCTAGACTCAGGGGTGAACAATTATCTTTATTAGTAAAAAACAAATTACCTTCAAAATAACTTCGACTAGTTGTAGAAGGGCCGTAAGTATTTCTCTGTCATTTATCTTAAATAGTTCTAATATTTCCAATCTTTGGAATAAAGAGCCATCCATTGTGAATGAAGAGACATCCTCAAGGCTCCCACCCATGATGACGTCGCGTATAAGCCAAAATGCTTGAATCCTTAGACCAAAACTTCCATGGTAAAATAATTAAACAAAAACATGCATTAGAAAACAAATAGTAGCTAATGGTCACTTTGACGAAACTATTTAATAATCATAGGCTGTGGACTCAATGTATTCGTCAAGGCACTTCTTATAGAAAGAGTTTGCAAAACAAAGCAAATATTGACAGCCAATTACTCAGCAAATTTGAAAGGTCCAGGAACTATGTATCTTGGTATAAAACCCCCACCCCCCACTCATAGCCATCGGGTTAAAGTCAGTAAGTTAGGCAATTCATTCATTACTTACAAACAGTATTTGCTATTGAAAAAGGTGGTGTTTTTTATTTTTAGTAACAAAAAAGACAAAGAGCATTTTTTTCTGGTCGATTTTTTTACAAGTTAACGGTAACATTAGACGATAAAACTAAAGAACGATGCGTAGCAGCCAGGTTCAGAAAAAAATGCCTTACACAATTTCGAGTCCATAAGAGATAGAGATACAAAAGTAATGAACACTAGAATTTAACCCTTCAAAACCAGGTTTATCCAAACAAGTCTTTGAGTATCTCTTAAAACTGAGGTAGATACGTTTAACACCTCAACCAGAATTCACAAATACACGCAAATATATTATTTGCCGTTCGATATGCTTGAAGTTAGACAGAAGCGGGTGCGACAAAACAATACAAAAAGTACAATTGCATACACTTACACGAAGGTTACCTAAAAAGATTCTAAGAATAATATTATCGCAAAAACCAGAACATTTTTAGCAGGCCATTACCTTAGCGTAAATAGAGGTAGAATCGATAAAGCGATTAAAGTGTTGATCAGATGTCAATAAATAGCACAGAAGATCAAGATGAAGTTGACCGTGAAAGGGAGAGAAAGCGTGCAAGATTTGGGGAGAGTTCTTGTGAAGCAAAAAGGCGCGAAAAGACCCAAGGGCTGTCTTCTACGGAATGAGTCGACCGGTTCCACGATCTTGAATCTTTAGTGGCTTCGAACTACAAATATTAAGAGCATCCACCTCCTCCTAGAGACATTAAAGATAGAACAAATAATGACACGTCCAGGAAATAGAGAAACAGTTTTAGACCCTGTGGGGAAGAGCAAATACCCAAGCCATATAGAAAAGGATCTTCTGCTATAATCGTGGTAAACCAAATCACTATGCGGTAGATTGTCGCACTAGAATACAAAATGAAGCGCTAACATACAATAGAAGAAACTGGTTTGGACCACAAGGTGGTAGGAATTTATGAAGGCAAGTAACAAATACTGCATAGCAAACACCAAATAATATTCCTGCCTTTACATCTATAAATAAGACAGTAAACCATTCAGTAGGCCAAACAAATCGTACTGAAGAATTCTTGGAAAACCCCAAATCGAATTGGTAGACCATTTAGCTTATCTTGGTTCTAATATACCATCGGACGGCTGAATCAACCATGAAGGTCTCAACCATCTTCGCTATGAGCTATGTTGGAAGAAGCCAATAATCAAACGAGCCACCAAAATGCAGATCCTTGAAGCCTCAATCTGTTCGATCCAGCTGTATGGAGCTGAAACCTGGGTAACAACTCCAGTTTTCCAGCATCGTCCCGACAATCTTAAATCTAAGTGGCATTGGAGAATTGAGGGAACCATATGCATTGACCTTATCAGCAGTGACCGTCTGCGAAATGAGACTTCAAGGTCGATCTTGTCAAACAAAGTTGCGCAGTGGACCCTTCACTGGTCCAGGCTTCTTTTGCGGTTGCCGGTCAACACTCCGAGTATAATTCTTTCCAAATTTCAACCCATCAACAGTGGCTGGAAGCATCAAAGAGGATGGCCCATACTTTAGTGGAAAGAAAGTCTCGGGAAACTAATGGACTAGGCTGGAATTTCACTGCATGACGCATGGGCCCATGCTGCTGACTGCTTCTTCTGGAGAAGTCTAATAACGCTCTCAAGGCTACCCCACCACGTGGATTAAGTAAGCATATTAAACCAAAAATGAACAGAAATAATGTCAAGTAATTTTCAAGCGGTGAACTACTAAAAAAACAGTCATCAATGATTAAATAAAACCCAAGACAACGAGAAATTCCAAAAAGGAATGGAGTCAAAGTCGCAAGACACAAAAATGTGGTGCCTTCTGAAAACCAAAGTATAATTCCTAATTCACTGTAAACAAAACCCATGTTAAAACTTTGAACTTTTTTAACATTAGTAAAGCTAAATTAAGATTTTGGGGAAGAAATATCCATGTATGTATATTAAACTGTCAATCCACGTTCATTTATTAGGTTGTTTTTTTTCAATAATCTTGACTCCGATTTCTTTTGTGATATTACGAATAATAGGAGCATTCAGATCAAAGAAATGATTATATATATTTATCTGCTACTTTTAGGTAACATAAATGTAAAAATGTCTGAGGAACCAGCTAAAAAAAAATTTTCTCAAACAATCTCGCCTATTTATGTTGTGGTTTAAATAAATTTGATGTATTAACCATTATACTTAAAGTTTGCTAACTGGTTTTAGCAAACAAAAAAAAAATAGTTTATTTATAATATTAGCGAATTTGTATTTTGCATGTACTAAAAATTATTATTAAGATAGAAGACTTACTTTCACAAGATGAGCGAAGCATCCCGACTGAACCACCGATTCAATGTGACACTGATTTCCCGCAGTGATGTTATTAAGAGTTCAAGCGGCTTCATTTAATACTCTTAGCTTTGACTCAGGCCAATAAAAGGAACAGTCAATTTTAAAGCCAAATTTCGGCTCAAACGGCTTTAACAAACGGGCCAAGACTTCTAACACTCCTTGAGACACCACAGCATCTGTCTATAACTCTTGAATGTTAATCAACTGTTCTTAATTTCTCTTAATCAAAATAAAATAATACAGTTCAAATATTTAAGGAGAAAAAGTTCAGCGAAAGAATAATACACTCTTCTCTCTCCCCTCCAATCCAAGCAAATCAGTCCTGGTAGAAATTCTCTGAAGAGTTACTTCAGAAATTCTCTGAAGCAATGATGCTAGGACTGTTTTATAAAGATATCAGTTTTAATGATCGTATTTTAATGTGATACTTTTGTATTCTTTTAATTTGTTTACTGAGGACGGCCCTTGGACATAGGGCCAAAATATTCATTTAAAGTCCGCACTGCACTGTCCTATAGAACATACTTTTTATTGTTCTACTTATATTTCGGTGTTTGTGATGGAAATGCAGTACAGTCTTCGTCACTATTTACATCATTTTCAATTAAAACAAGGTGTGACTTGGCTGCGTTTCAGTCGATTTCTTGACAGCGGAGGGATGTAGAGGGCTCTGTGGAACACTATACTTCACCAATAATATAGATTTTCAATCCTTGGGCGGAGGAGCTACCACAGAGGTCAACAACACTTTGTTTTTTTTATCATCCATGTTGAATATTATTTGAGCTAATGGATTGAGGGTGGTAGAGGCTGGAGAGGAAGGGTATCTTATACAAGAATCACGAACCCACTTTCCTATGACCTGTAGGAAGAGTGGTTGTGTTGCAGGGACAACGAGTGTACCATTTGCTTCATATCGATCATACCGATCGTAAATGTGAGCATGATAGAGGTTCAGAAAAGGTACCAGACATCTATGCTAATATGTAAAGAGCGAGGTATTACCGAGGGGGCAAACCTCATCATATGCATGATGAAGATACACCAGTATAGAAGTTCGTTACATAAATTAATTCGTAAGGTACGGATATATTTTGTTCCTAATATAGATGGCGATAGGGGAGCTTGTTTTTTTTTTTTTTTTTTTACAGAGGCAGCAGCTATCTTGCTAGCAAAAAAATTATTTAGAGCGTGTTCCACGTGAAAAATCAAGTAACCTTAAAGTAATTAGAGAAGTTACTTAAATTTTACATTCACCAGGAACGGCATTTGAAGTAACTAAGGTCTTATTCATATAGAAAAAAAATAATGGGACCAAGATTTTGATAAAAATTTGCTTTAGACTCATTTAGTCTGAACTTAGAATAACTTCCTGCGCATAAGTCCTTGTAAATATATTAGCTAAAGCCACTGACCAGTAAAGGAAACTCTTAGAATATTTTGGAACTTACGTTGAACTCAAAAAATTTAGATATACTCTAGGGGTAGGCCTATATGAATAGGATATTCTAGTTGCATGTTTAAACTTGTTTGGCTTGGGTATAGTTTGAACAACCTAACCCCTTGCCAAGATAGCAAAAATTAGCTAAACTAGAATTGTACCACAGTTAGTATTTTCTGCATTGTTTACTGATGGGTTAAGCTAGCCTTTATATTTTAGATTTGACCTACTGTGTAAAATCGACTTCTTTGTTCACAAAAGGAAAAACAGAATGTTGCATAAATAACTTAATGCTAAATTCATAATGGAAAAGCATTAATTTTGCAATAAATTTGTCGGTATTAACCAAGATTTGATTTAAATATCCTGTTTCTTTATTAATTGCAGTGCATTAGTGTCTGAGATAGTATACAGTAGAGTTGATTATTGAAAGTTTTGGGAGTAGGCCTATCACCTTCTGACATTCAATTGAACTATTAAGGTTAGAATTTTAGACTAGGCTAATTAAGATTTCTAAATGATGGCCTTTTCACTAGGCTATCTTTAAAAGTAATTGAGCTTGCTAAATGGTTTTTTAGTAATGGATCTAGGGTCCAACGGTAGCATCAAATGAGAAGGATTTCCCCTAGATTTGGCAAAATACTTCGGGAATTGTCATCGAAATATATATATATTTTGGCACGTCCATCAAGGAAACCCCCCCCCCCCAAATTTTCAAAATATATTTCCTTCCCTCTTCCATCCACAGTCTTGTGAATTAGTGCGATTTGTGAATTAGCACAGCAGAAATACTTTAGCTTTGTCCTGGATTTTGTATTATTTTATACTTGACTGATTTCAGCTTATTCATAGAAAATTGTAAAGGTTTCATGTCTGCATTTTTATAGAATTTGTGTTTTTTGTTTGTTTGCAGAATTTTATCGTATTTGCTTCTGAGTAGGTTAAACTTGTATCAGACCAAAGGTATAAGCTATATTAAAAATGTCCATTTTTCATGAAAATTAAAAACGTTTTCTTGGGCATTAATTTGTGAACTTGGGACATTTAGCTGTTAGGGCAATATGATTTTCAGAAACTTTTTTAATAACCAAATCAGGCTCATGCTTTGCCATGACCTAAACTTAACAAGATAAATAAACATATACTTGTAGGTAGGATTTAATTTAGAGTAAAGTGGATGACATATTTTGAAATATTAAGTTCACCACGTTTAACCTTCATAAAGCAGAGTAGTCACAACACAGTTTTCCGTTTACAGTATTTGCTTCTAATTAAATCGAGGCTTTTTTTTAGACCACAGTCCAAAATAAAAATGATTTATTCAAAGCACGATAAAGGAACAAAATTTTACAGCCTCCATCAAATATTCCAAAATTCATGAAAAATATAGCATAGAGATGGGTTCATAAATATTCAATGACTGATTTAGGATTTTTCTGTGAAGTGAAATTTCTCTCTTTTGATGGCTGTTCTAAAACTGTTGTTTTTGATAGGTAGAAAACAAAAATAAGAGCATATAGACTTTGTATGCATTCCTTCCATCTCAAATACTAGATACTCTTCAAAACACTCATTATTATTGAAACAGATATCTTACAAAATCCTAAATATTGAATAACTTGAGAAATTCAATGGAGTGTCTCAGCTAGAAACAATTTCAGATTTTACTGTTTTTTTTTCGAATCTTCATACATTGAGCTCTGTCAGTGGTACATCAGACGTGGCACAACATTATTTAGTTCTACAGTTGCTTATTGATGAAATAATGGATACTGATGTAGAATCAAATGAAGATGAAGAATTGATGGTGGTAAGTTGTAATATAATATTCAATTTATTCTTGCAAGTTATTCTTTTTCTAGACACAATCTTGTATATTCAGGGATGAACAAAGTTCCAAAGTTGCCAATAGCACAATTAAACAGAATTCCAAAAGCTGCTGACACTTTAGCAGCAACTGCCAAATAGTATTACTACTTAGCTACCCCATTCGTTCTATTGTGGGGTATATTATAAATGAATGTTGGAGCGGAAATAAGTATTATATTGACCAAGAATTTGTGATTGCTTTATATTACATAAAAACAGTTTTTAGGACTGAGAAAATATATTCTGAATTTATTTAAAAATATATTATTTTGTTTTGCTACAAAGTCATTTATTGTTGTAACCTGCGATAATGATTTTATTCATTATCTTGTATACAATCATTTTGAGTCTTTATTTTGATTTGTATATTTGAAGAAAAAATTTACCATAAATATAGACCAAATAACCCAATAGGAACATTTTGACTAAATACCTGACAGCCTGTACAACCAACAGGTCTCTTTTTTTTCCTGGCTTTTGGCTATGGTCTGTTTTACGCTTTCTATTTCGCTAATTTTGTTTTGCTGGTTAAATAGCAGATATATTCTTTATTTGACTATGTTTTTGACTTTAGGCTATTTTATGGTTTTCATTTAGCTATTTTCTTTTTTGCCAAGAAAAAATCTTGGTTAAGTAGCAAAAATATTCATATAGACTACATCACCTATCACTGTCTTGGTAGAATCAACTTTTTATTTCTTGGAATTAATTTAATAATTTTATTGGAATTAATTAAATAGCAGATATATTCTTTATTTGACTATGTTTTTGGCTTTAGGCTATTTTATGGTTTTCATTTAGCTATTTTCTTTTTTGCCAAGAGAAAATCTTGGTTAAATAGCAAAAATATTCATATAGACTACATCACCTATCACTGTCTTCGTAGAATCAACTTTTTATTTCTTGGAATTAATTTTTTCAGTTTAGGCATTAATAAATTTACTCATAGATAACATTGGTCTGAAAAATTAAAGTTTTGAAAATTCCATAAAGTATTTTGCCCAGTTTCATGCTCTTTGATATGTTAATTCCAAAAACTGTCCCCATTTTTTCCGTGTCAGGATTTTCTTGAAAAATACATATTATCAATTTTAGCACAAACCCATTTAAAAAGAAACATGTTGCCCAATTTCTTGTGTATTATCTGGTAACGTTTATTTTACCCAAAAGCCAATAATTTTTTATTTCTTTATATTACATAGAAACAGTTTTTTAGGACTGAAAAAAGTTTCTTATTTTATTTGAATGGCCCTTGTGTTTCAAGAGTTGCTCTTAAAGAATTGGGACAAAAAGTCAAACTGTAGCATAAAGAGTAGAGTATTGTGAAGTGGAAATCAAATCATATAACTTTTCCTAGCTAGAATTTCCTCTTTGTGGAGAATTTCTCCTGCAGCAAGTTCTCCTATCATACATTTTCCCCCCTCAGAAATACATTGATTAGCATTTTATCATTTTGGTTATGGATGCAGTTGTTGCCTTGTTACAAAATTAGAAATTTCTGATGGAACATAAACATCAACTTGCTTTTCTGAATTTACAACAAATTAGCGCAAACACAAATACTTAATTTGGTGGTGTCCATTGTAATTCTAAGTAACTTGCAATGATAACATTGCATAATACAACTTTGTTGTATTATATTTTATGTCTAAAGGCTCTGTTTCCAAGATTTGTCAGGGGCTAGTAGCTACAGTAAACTCTTCTAAATAGATTATTGGATGTGATCAAAAATTGTACAAAATTAGTTATCTAATATGAATTAATTTCTTTCTGTTGTAGAATTTTACAGGATTTGTAAGAAGACATAAAACAAAGCTTTTTAGAAATTATTCTGTCACATATATTGAATTATAGGGGTTAGATGATGATGTGAATCTTTGATTTCATGTAAATTGTGTGGCCAGTAACTTTTGGAAAATGAATCAGGATTATTAATGTTTTTTCCCAATTATCAACCACTTATAGTTCTCTTTAAGTAATATTTTGCTTAGCTTTTACATGATTTTTGTTTTCTAGGCATGTGTTACCGCTGGAGAAGTGAATGAAAATATTTATTTATCAAAAATAAAAGGCTTTTATGAAGTAACAATCCCTGTTGTGAGTGACAAAGAATTTAAGTCTCACTTCCAACTAGAGAGGGGAACAGCTGAAGCTCTGTTGCAGAAAATTAGCTCCAAACTGAGAATTAAAGGGGTCAATTTTGAGCCAAAAATATGCCTCAGTAAGCAACTTTTAATTGCTTTATGGGTATGGTCAACCCCTGGCAGCTATAGATCAATCTCTCAGAGCTTTAATGTTTCAAAATCTTTGGTTGCTAGAACTTTGAGAAGAATGGAACTTTGTTGGAATGGCATCTTTTTTAATAAAAATCAAACGAGCCACCAAAATGCAGATCCTTGAAGCCTCAATCTGTTCGATCCAGCTGTATGGAGCTGAAACTTGGGTAACAACTCCAGTTTTCCAGCATCGTCCCGACAATCTTAAATCTAAGTGGCATCGGAGAATAGAGGGAACCATATGCATGGACCTTATCAGCAGTGACCGTCTGCGGAATGAGACTTCAAGGTCGATCTTGTCAAACAAAGTTGCGCAGTGGACCCTTCACTGGTCCAGGCTTCTTTTGCGGTTGCCGGTCAACACTCCGAGTATAATTCTTTCCAAATTTCAACCCATCAACAGTGGCTGGAAGCATCAGAGAGGATGGCCCATACTTTAGTGGAAAGAAAGTCTTGGGAAACTCATGGACTAGGCTGGAATTTCACTGCATGACGCATGGGCCCATGCTGCTGACTGCTTCTTCTGGAGAAGTCTAATAACGCTCTCAAGGCTACCCCACCACGTGGATTAAGTAAGCATATCAAACCAAAAATGAACAGAAATAATGTCAAGTAATTTTCAAGCGGTGAACTACTAAAAAAACAGTCATCAATGATTAAATAAAACCCAAGACAACGAGAAATTCCAAAAAGTATTGGAGTCAAAGTCGCAAGACACAAAAATATGGTGCCTTCTGAAAACCAAAGTATAAATCCTAATTCACTGTAAACAAAACCCATGTTAAAACTTTGAACTTTTTTAACATTAGTAAAGCGAAATTAAGATTTTGGGGAAGAAATATCCGTGTATGTATATTAAACTGTCAATCCACGTTCATTTATTAGGTTTTTTTTTCAATAATCTTGACTCCGATTTCTTTTGTGATATTACGAATAATAGGAGCATTCAGATCAAAGAAATGATTATATATATTTATCTGCTACTTTTAGGTAACATAAATGTAAAAATGTTTGAGGAACCAGCTAAAAAAAAATTTTCTCAAACAATCCCGCCTATGTATGTTGTGGTTTAAATAAATTTGATGTATTAACAATTATACTTAAAGTTTGCTAACTTATTTTAGCAAACAAAAAAAATAGCTTATTTATAATATTAGCGAATTTGTATTTTGCATGTACTAAAAATTATTATTAAGATAGAAGACTTACTTTCACAAGATGAGCGAAGCATCCCGACTGAACCACTGATTCAATGTGACACTGATTTCCCGCAGTGATGTTATTAAGAGTTCAAGTGGCTTCATTTAATACTCTTAGCTTTGACTCAGGCCAATAAAAGGAACAGTCAATTTTAAAGCCAAATTTCGGCTCAAACGGCTTTAACAAACGGGCCAAGACTTCTAACACTCCTTGAGACACCACAGCATCTGTCTATAACTCGAGAATGCTAATCAACTGTTTTTAATTTCTCTTAATCAAAATAAAATAATACAGTTCAAATATTTAAGGAGAAAAAGTTCAGCGAAAGAATAATACACTCTTCTCTCTCCCCTCCAATCCAAGTAAATCAGTCCTGGTAGAAATTCTCTGAAGAATTACTTCAGAAATTCTCTGAAGCAATGATGCTAGGACTGTTTTATAATTTTTTTAATAGTGGACCCTTCACTGGTCCAGGCTTCTTTTGCGGTTGCCGGTCAACACTTCGAGTATAATTCTTTCCAAATTTCAACCCATCAACAGTGGCTGGAAGCATCAAAGAGGATGGCCCATACTTTAGTGGAAAGAAAGTCTCGGGAAACTCATGGACTAGGCTGGAATTTCACTGCATGACGCATGGGCCCATGCTGCTGACTGCTTCTTCTGGAGAAGTCTAATAACGCTCTCAAGGCTACCCCACCACGTGGATTAAGTAAGCATATTAAACCAAAAATGAACAGAAATAATGTCAAGTAATTTTCAAGCGGTAAACTACTAAAAAAACAGTCATCAATGATTAAATAAAACCCAAGACAACGAGAAATTCCAAAAAGTAATGGAGTCTAAGTCGCAAGACACAAAAATATGGTGCCTTCTGAAAACCAAAGTATAATTCCTAATTCACTGTAAACAAAACCCATGTTAAAACTTTGAACTTTTTTAACATTAGTAAAGCGAAATTAAGATTTTGGGGAAGAAATATCCGTGTATGTATATTAAACTGTCAATATATTTATCTGCTACTTTTAGGTAACATAAATGTAAAAATGTCTGAGGAACCAGCTAAAAAAAATTTTTCTCAAACAATCTCGCCTATGTATGTTGTGGTTTAAATAAATTTGATGTATTAACCATTATACTTAAAGTTTGCTAACTTATTTTAGCAAACAAAAAAAAATAGCTTATTTATAATATTAGCGAATTTGTATTTTGCATGTACTAAAAATTATTATTAAGATAGAAGACTTACTTTCACAAGATGAGCGAAGCATCCCGACTGAACCACCGATTCAATGTGACACTGATTTCCCGCAGTGATGTTATTAAGAGTTCAAGCGGCTTCATTTAATACTCTTAGCTTTGACTCAGGCCAATAAAAGGAACAGTCAATTTTAAAGCCAAATTTCGGCTCAAACGGCTTTAACAAACGGGCCAAGACTTCTAACACTCCTTGAGACACCACAGCATCTGTCTATAACTCGTGAATGTTAATCAACTGTTCTTAATTTCTCTTAATCAAAATAAAATAATACAGTTCAAATATTTAAGGAGAAAAAGAATAATACACTCTTCTCTCTCCCCTCCAATCCAAGCAAATCAGTCCTGGTAGAAATTCTCTGAAGCAATGATGCTAGGACTGTTTTATAAAGATATTAGTTTTAATGATTGTATTTTAATGTGAGACTTTTGTATTCTTTTAATTTGTTTACTGAGGACGGCCCTTGGACATAGGGCCAAAATATTCATTTAAAGTCCGCACTGCACTGTCCTATAGAACATACTTTTTTATTGTTCTACTTATATTTCGGTGTTTATGATGGAAATGCAGTACAGTCTTCGTCACTATTTACATCATTTTCAATTAAAACAAGGTGTGACTTGGCTGCGTTTCAGTCGATTTCTTGACAGCGGAGGGATGTAAAGGGCTCTGTGGAACACTATACTTCACCAATAATATAGATTTTCAATCCTTGGGCGGAGGAGCTACCACAGAGGTCAACAACACTTTGTTTTTTTTTATCATCCATGTTGAATATTATTTGAGCTAATGGATTGAGGGTGGTAGAGGCTGGAGAGGAAGGGTATCTTATACAAGAATCACGAACCCACTTTCCTATGACCTGTAGGAGGAGTGGTTGTGTTGCAGGGACAACGAGTGTACCATTTGCTTCATATCGATCATACCGATCGTAAATGTGAGCATGATAGCGGTTCAGAAAAGGTACCAGACATCTATGCTAATATGTAAAGAGCGAGGTATTACCGAGGGGTCAATCCTCCTCATATGCATAATGAAGATACACCAGTATAGAAGTTCGTTACATAAATTAATTCGTAAGGTACGGTTATATTTTGTTCCTAATATAGATGGCGATAGGGGAGCTTGTTTTTTTTTTTTTTTTTTTTTTACAGAGGCAGCAGCTATCTTGCTAGCAAAAAAATTATTTAGAGCGTGTTCCACGTGAAAAATCAAGTAACCTTAAAGTAATTAGAGAAGTTACTTAAATTTTACATTCACCAGGAACGGCATTTGAAGTAACTAAGGTCTTATTCATATAGAAAAAAAATAATGGGACCAAGATTTTGATAAAAATTTGCTTTAGACTCATTTAGTCTGAACTTAGAATAACTTCCTGCGCATAAGTCCTTGTAAATATATTAGCTAAAGCCACTGACCAGTAAAGGAAACTCTTAGAATATTTTGGAACTTACGTTGAACTCAAAAAATTTAGATATACTCTAGGGGTAGGCCTATATGAATAGGATATTCTAGTTGCATGTTTAAACTTGTTTGGCTTGGGTATAGTTTGAACAACCTAACCCCTTGCCAAGATAGCAAAAATTAGCTAAACTAGAATTGTACCACAGTTAGTATTTTCTGCATTGTTTACTGATGGGTTAAGCTAGCCTCTATATTTTAGATTTGACCTACTGTGTAAAATCGACTTCTTTGTTCACAAAAGGAAAAACAGAATGTTGCATAAATAACTTAATGCTAAATTCATAATGGAAAAGCATTAATTTTGCAATAAATTTGTCGGTATTAACCAAGATTTGATTTAAATATCCTGTTTCTATATTAATTGCAGTGCATTAGTGTCTGAGATAGTATACAGTAGAGTTGATTATTGAAAGTTTTGGGAGTAGGCCTATCACCTTCTGACATTCAATTGAACTATTAAGGTTAGAATTTTAGACTAGGCTAATTAAGATTTCTAAATGATGGCCTTTTCACTAGGCTATCTTTAAAAGTAATTGAGCTTGCTAAATGATTTTTTAGTAATGGATCTAGGGTCCAACAGTAGCATCAAATGAGAAGGAATTCCCCTAGATTTGGCAAAATACTTCGGGAATTGTCATCGAAATATATATATTTTGGCACATCCATCAAGGAACCCCCCCTCCCCAAATTTTCAAAATATATTTCCTTCCCTCTTCCATCCACAGTCTTGTGAATTAGTGCGATTTGTGAATTAGCACAGCAGAAATACTTTAGCTTTGTCCTGGATTTTGTATTATTTTATACTTGACTGATTTCAGCTTATTCATAGAAAATTGTAAAGGTTTCATGTCTGCATTTTTATAGAATTTGTGTTTTTTGTTTGTTTGCAGAATTTTATAGTATTTGCTTCTGAGTAGGTTAAACTTGTATCAGACCAAAGGTATAAGCTATATTAAAAATGTCCATTTTTCATGAAAATTAAAAACGTTTTCTTGGGCATTAATTTGTGAACTTGGGACATTTAGCTGTTAGGGCAATATGATTTTCAGAAACTTTTTTAATAATCAAATCAGGCTCATGCTTTGCCATGACCTAAACTTAACAAGATAAATAAACATATACTTGTAGGTAGGATTTAATTTAGAGTAAAGTGGATGACATATTTTGAAATATTAAGTTCACCAAGTTTAACCTTCATAAAGCAGAGTAGTCACAACACAGTTTTCCGTTTACAGTATTTGCTTCTAATTAAATCGAGGCTTTCTTTGAGACCACAGTCCAAAATAAAAATGATTTATTCAAAGCCCGATAAAGGAACAAAATTTTACAGCCTCCATCAAATATTCCAAAATTCATGAAAAATATAGCATAGAGATGGGTGCATAAAAATTCAA